>NC_056739.1:1704048502-1704218502 GCF_019279795.1 Protopterus annectens | reverse complement strand
ATCTGCGAACTTAATTAGCCAAAGACCTTATGCGTTAGCCTGTACTTCAGAAAAGTAGATACCAAAACAGGAGAGGACCCAGGACTGAACTCTGTGGTACTCCACTTGTCACTGGTCTGAAGTCAGATTTGGAGTCTGCTACTTTCACAGTGTGGGTTCTGTCAGTGAGCCAGTTGGCAACCCATCTTGTGACATAGGGATTTATGCCTAGTTTAGTGAGTTTATCTATAACTCCAGAGTGGGGGATGGTGTGAAAAGCCATGGCGAGATCTAGATAGGCTGTGTGAACCACCTTACCCTCGTCTACGGCTTTGTTGACTGCTTCAAAGAAGTCAATCGGGTTTAGGAGACATGATCTGCCTTTTACAAACCCGAACTGGGTGGGGTCAAATGTTCCATGGCCTTGCAGACCAGGCTCATTAGGCTAATGGGGCGGGAGTTCCCGGGGTCTGTGCTGGCTCCCTCTTTGTGGAGTGGGATAACTGTCACGGTGCACCATTCAGTGGGCACAAAGCCTGAGGTGAAGCGATGATTGAACATGGTGCTTAGGTGGGGTGCCAGTTCAATCAGAATGCAGCCTGGGACGTTGTCAGGTCCCATGGATGCTGTGTTCTTGGCTTTGGAGAGAGTGTGGTTTTTACCTGTGCAGCCATGATTACAGGAACTTTGATTTCTTCGGGTATAGAGATGAGCCCTTTTGGGGGGGGGGGGGGGAGTAAAGTTAGCGCTGAACCTGCCAGGATGTTGGCTATATCAGTTGGTTCTGTATATTTAGTGCCATTGTGCTGTAACTCAGAGCAGATCTGAGTATTGCCATTGAGATTTTTGACATAGCTATAAAATGCTTTTTGGTTGTCTTTAGAATCAGTGGCGATTTTGTTTTCATAACTAGCTTTGCAGGATTTTATGAGGGAACTCAGCTTCTTATTGAGGCTGACCAGGGAGTTCTTCCAGTCATGGGATTTTACTCTTTTTGTAACAGCTTCTTTCTTCTGTTGTAGAGTTTTGTTTATGGCAGGGGACCACCAGACTGGCCTCCTTTTTTTGGAGGATAGCATCTTGGTTTTGTTAGGGACAGCACGATCCATGCACTCGTTTAAGTACTTATAAAGTGCATTTGTGTAGGATTCAGCAGTCGTACCTCTACTGTCCATCTGCATGGGTGTCGTGAAGTTTGTCACTTCTGTCTTAAGAAGTGTGAGGTTGGCTTTGGAGAAAATCTTTACGGTGGTTTCCCTAATGGGGGGTGGGGGCAGGATGTGGATGTCTAGGCTGATTAGCTTGTGGTCGGATCTGACCAATGAGCAAATGGCCTCTGGTTTGGAACAGCGGTCGCCCATGTTGGTAATGACCACGTCTAGGACACTGCTGCCCCTGGTGGGGGTGTGGATAAGTTGATCCAAGGAATTGGAATTTATGAATTCCAGAAAACGTTGAGCAACAGAGTTGGTACATTAGTAGTTTTCCCAGGTGGGGTAGTTGAAATCGCCCATTATTAGGGTGTTGGGTTGTACCCTAACATTTTCCAGTGTATCAAGAAATGAGGAGTGGGAATCCTGGGGCGTGGTGGGGATCTGTAGCAAGTTACAATTTGGATTGTGGTCTTGTCCACAGTTAGTTGCACTTGGATAATCTCAGATGCATCATGCTGAGCAACTAGCCTGGAGGTGTGGATATCCCTAATGAATATGGACACGCCTCCACCTTTAATGTTTGGGTCCAGGTTAGGTGGCCGAAAGATGTGGTATGAATTATAGCCTGGTAATACAGGGGTGCTCTCTGGAGCTTTGAACCAGATCTCTGTCACTGCACAGATGTCTATGTTCTCCACTTTAAGGAGTGCCTCGAGTGAATGCATTTAGAGGTTTAGACTTCTAGCACTGAGTAGCATTAACCTCAGATTTTACTTGCTTGTACCTGTTACGGTGGTGAATTTGTCATTTGACCCTTGCCTAAAAAAGGCACTATAGGGGGTGGCAAGAGCATAAGCCAGTATCTGGAATCCCAAGGGTGACAGGTGCAGGCTATCTCTGGCAAAGCATCGTGGTCTGTCGATCATGTCATCCCAGGCAGACAGATATTGGATCCCCTTAGAATGACACCAGAAACTTAGCCAAATGATGAAGTCAATAATTTTGACCTTGTACTGTGGTATAATTCTGGGTGATGGCAGGATGCTACTCAGGGCTAGGGTCATACCTGCCAGGGCTACAAGATCGGAGAGCTCCTCCATGTTTTTTTTTCATGCAGTTCAGGGAGGTACATCTCAGGTCATTCACACCAACATGGACAATGACAGAGTCATATTTGTACTTGTTATGGAGTGACCTGAGTGCATGCATTATGTGGTGGATCCTGGCACCAGACAGACAGCTGACAGTAACTTTCTCCTCGTTTAGCCTGGTGAGTGGATCATCAGTGTGCCTGTCTATAGAGTCACCTATGACTTGAGTGTTGGGTACGTTGTTATGCCTTATGGGCTGTGGTTGAGTGGCACAGCACACTGAGTTTGTGGGCTATGTGTCATTTGGGTTGTGTTGGGGGGTGGAGGTTGCATGAGTTTCTGTTTTGAAGTTCTCTGTTGCTTGAGCAGATTTTTACTGAGAGCCTCCGTGAATGTAGGTGTATGTTTTGTGTTGCTATGTGTCTATTTTGGAGGTGTAGGTTTTGAGGGACTATGTGACGAGTGTGGTGTGGTGCAAGTGTTTACCTTCTCCTCTTGACTGTCTAGTCCAGTCTTGGGTGAAGAGAGCTTTGCTTCCAGTTTGGCTATATAAGTGCATCTCTCACAGGTTGTAGTATTGGGTGGTAGCAGGACAGGGTTGTCTGTGTACATGAGGCAATTACTGCATTGCCCCAAGATGTCCAGATTCATCAGGTAGACAGGAGAAAACACCGGGAGCTGACCCTTAGACATGCCTGGATAGGTGCTTACTTATTAAGTAATAAAAACTGTTTTCCTCTAGACAAGTGAGGAAAGTTGACACACACACACACACACACACACACACACACACACACTTGTAAATGTGAACTTGGTAATATGGTTAGATTGCTTTTATATAAATGTCACAAGTGATAACTGAATAAAGGTGTTACAAATAACTGGGTTTGATACTTGGATGCAAGTTCTCTTTGTCACAACAACGGCCTATTCCCTTACTCCATGGAGTCAGCCCAACTGCTTCTCTACCTACAGTTAACCACATCCTTTAGTCACAAAGGAGGCAAGACTGAGGTTCGGCCTAAAGACTCCGAATTGCTTTCACTATAAAAATGTCCTACACTTTATGGTCTTATGGGAACTCACGGTTAACCCATGTTTGCAAGATGCATCAGGTCTCTTTTTTTTTGGGGAGGAGGGGGATCTGACAAAGCAAGGAAGCATGAAGTAGACAGTCTCTTACTTCATGTCTTCGAGTTAATAGTCAACCACTGCTAGACATAGATAAAGCATCTCTTTCCAGCCATTTCCATCTGCAGGTGGACAACTGTGGAGTCAGGGATGTTGCATACCATCCTTGGAGTGGTCTGCAGTCTCGCAGTCTCCCTAGAACCACCACAGACCTTTGCCTTTGGACCACCATCCTTGGGAGCTCTAGGTGCAAGAAGTTTCTGGAGTCTCAGTTCTGATTTTGGCTCTACAAGTTCCAGCTGAACCAAGATCTTTAATGATTCCATTTCATCCTATTAAAGGTATGATTTGGAGGATGGAACTAACCTGGCATTGAAAGGAACTACCATTTATTCCCCTCATCATCTTCAAAATGTCATCTAGATATGGGTCAAACAGCAGGAACAGCATGCCTGTGTCCTTGAAGAATGGTGTTTAGCACAGCTTGCAAGTGTTGGTACATAATGATGCCAATTCTCGTCTTTGCAGGTTCATCAGTAGTACTGTATTTTATCTTGGGCATAAAATTACACAGTGAGGTCACTGTGGATGCTTGCAACTTAAGCATGTCTCTCAAGAGTTTAATCAGAAACTCTGTAGATTGCTTCCTGCAAGTCATAAAGCAAGTTCCACTGAAAATGCAGTATATGATTCAGGTAGTTTAATGTCCTGATTAAGAAGTGGGGGATGCAAGCATATGATTGCCATGCCACTTCAAAGCCATAGACTCCATTTACTGGATGGACAGTCAGACTGAGAAGTGGGATTCCTCTCATGTGTTACCATTAACAAACCCAGCCTGGGAGGGTCTACTCACAAGATACATTCCTTGTAAGGGATGCACAGTCTTGTCTGTCTTCCTATGGATGTGGGCCACAATATCCAAATGCTCCCACAAGTAAATTCACAGAATCCTTCAGAATGTCTAACAGGGGTGGCACAAACCATGACAGCTGCTGGTCTGTTTTGTGCAGGTGTTCTGTGGCTTCACTGAGGTCAAGAAATAACCTCCAATGTTAACAACCATCTCCTGCATCACAAGAATGATCTGTTAATCAACAGGGCATGAAGTAGTGACATCCTCCTCCTGTGTGTTCATGGAGATGAGCCCATTCTCAGTGGCAGTGTCCAAGTGCCTGGCTGAATTTGGTGCTGCTATTGAGGCTTTTGCTTTATAAGGGGGCCTGGGACTTGGGCTAGAGAATGGGAGTAGACTTACAACAAAAAAAGCACCTAGAGAGGTTAGTGGAATGGGTAATCAGTCACGAAAGGACAGAAAAGCTCAGGAAAGAACAACACAACAGGAGGCCTCTAGATAGGATGGCATAGTGGAAAAGGCAAAGAACAAGAGCTCATGAGCATAAGTTACCAGAGGAGTACATGGAAGTGGGGTGGCACAGAGTAAGATGGAGAAAAGGTGGATTAAGCAGCCATGAAAGAGGACAGGACAGGGAAACAGGTTTGAAGAATAGATGCAAAAAACAAATGGTGACAACTGATTAACTGGGAAACAGAACCGGAGGTGGCCAGAGGAGAGTCACTAACTCAAGGAAAGAAGCAGGAAATCAGACAAGGAAAGACACTCAGACAGATGGAAGAGGTAGAGGGGAAAAAGTGGAGAAATCTTGTAGGAAGAGCACAGGAGGGAGAGTGACAATAATATACACACCACATGGAGGCACAGACAGTGCGCAAAAGACTTAGCTGTATTACTGGAGGTAGAAATGTCTGAACATGAGGACTAGTGGCACAGGGCAGGAAGCAGATGAGTGGAGAAGCTAAGGTGGGGACAGAAAAGAGGGGTTTGGTGACTTTAGATTGTTTAGACTCCTAATCCCCTTCACAAGCCAAACAAGAGAGACCAGATTTTAGCAAAACTGGTCTTTGGACTTGAGATTCAGGGAAATTTGGAAATGGGTGACTAAAAATCACCAAGTGGAAGACTAGATGGATATTGTGGATGGAGGCACCAATGACCCATCAGAGAAGGCAGATGTAGTGGTACCAAGCAGCACCTGGGAGACAGCAGACAGAAGCCACAAGATGAGGCTAGAGGAAGCATTCTCATAAGTGGTACTTGTTCCAGCAGCTAGCACACGCAGAAAAGAAAGGACTGGAAAACAAAATGACTAGCTGTGGCACTGGGCATGAGAGAAGCTTAGATCTGGTAAGTAGATGGAGAGGGGGGACCCGGCAAAGACCAGCTCTATGCAAACGACAAACTCCATCTTAACCTGGGGGGACAGACATGCTAAAGTGTGGACGGGAATGGCAAGATACTTCTCTCAATAATATGAGCTTTAAATTAAATGGAAGGAGAGAAGCAGACTTAAGCATAAGAGGAAGTAGACATCAGAGCAGAGGAAAAAACATGAGCGAGCCAGAGAGGTTCAGAGACTGAATACAAAGATGAAGCAGCTCTAAGCAATGATGCAGTAGGGGAGAATGAAAAATGCTGGTACTGCAGAAACATAAGCCAGTATAGGAAAGTTCAGGAAATGACACAGAAGAGAAAGACTGTGGTAGACTAGCCATCTACGCAAAGGAGGACATTAGATGCAAGGTCAGATAGGAGGAAGAACCCCAATTTAGAAAGAGGCAAGGGTACAGCCAGGGCCAGACATTAGGTTAAATGCCCTCTGATGAGTTGATGCACTTTACTGTTCTTCAGATACATAAAGAGAAAGATGACAGAATTAAGGACAAAATAAAGGAATGGGGTAGGGGAAAGAGGGTAATATTAATTGAAGGATCTGAATATCTCAGAAGCAGACTGGGAGATTGTGAGATTTAAGGGACAAGGGAAGCAGGAGTTAACAGGGGCTTTGGACTATTAGGGATTCAGCCAAATTTTTGCAGGACTGTACCAGAAAGGACAGAATGATGGACATGGTCCCAATGAATGCAGATGATGCCATGGATAATCAGGTTATGACAATGTTAGCTAACAATGATTTGCTTTACAGCAAGGGAGTTTAGAAGAGTACGTTATATGGACAAGTCAGATGACTGCTAGCAAGTCCAGGGTGTAAACAGGTCAACGATAATGCTCCAGATATAGAGTTGTCAGGGTATAGACAAATGTGTGAATAAAAGGCAAAAGGGCAATATCAGAAGTAAGCAGCTACTAATTATAGCAAAATACAGGGCCTGCTTCTTCTTCTTCTTTCGGCTTTTTCCAATTAGGGGTTGCCACAGTGGATCACCTGTCCACTCAAGATTGGCAGTGGAGTTTTACGGTGTCGGGTTACCAGCTAATTATAGCAAAACTATAGAAAAATATAGGGCCTACAAGAGGTGGAAAAGTGAATTAGTTACAATATAGGGAGGCTAGCAAAAAAGCAACAGAGATAGTGAGGGCAGGGAGTTGACAAAGGGGAAGCAAGGGATTTTTTTTTTTAAAGATGCGCAGCAGAAGGAAGGGGGAGTAGACAAACAAATGATCAAAGACTGCTGAAAAAACAGACTCACTGAATAAACATTTCAGTCTTCGCAAAGAAGATGAGCGGGGGGGGGGGGGGGAGTATGCTGGAAATTTGAGCACAACGGACAGATACCAGTGTATAGAGAAGGGAGGTGGCATGGGAATGACTGCAATTAGAAAGGATAACACAAGGACCTATTCCTATAGTCCTCAGAAATCTGGCCAATGTAATGGCAGACCCCCCCCCCCAAGAGGTCTTCAACATATCACTAGAGGACTGAATCACAGCAAATATAGTACCCCTGTATAAGTAGGGGTCAGGAAATTCTTGGGAATTATAGGCCTGTTAGCCTAGCAGAAGTTGCAGGAAACCAATCCATTGGAATAGAGGGATAAAGCACTTACTACAACCAAGGCAATGACACAGTTTGATTAGCAGCATTGCTTATTTCTTGAGAAAGGGATACATGGTGGTGTGGACAGATTGCTCTTCAAGCTCTTGTAGAGGCTAGGACTTGATATGGTCTCTGGGCTCGATGCATTAAAGGACTGGGGAATTGTAGCTGCCCTTGGGCCTGGAGTAGGTGCATTCTCACTGCCAAACTCAGCACTTTGGAGGAAGGGCCTACAAAAAGCCGCAAGTATACATAACAGCATAGATGATACTGCCAGCTTCAAGCTCTGGTCCACCTCCCCAAAATGAATGCATAGCTTCCTCTTGCCATACTACCTGTGATAGCCCCTGCCTGACAGACACTGACTGGCCATCCCCTTTTCTTTGTCAGGGTGGCCCTGTACAGGGAGGAGGTATTGGTTGTGAAGGTCAGGAGCACTGTCAGCAGAAGCCAAGCACTGATGGCAAGAGAAGGTCATCAGACTACTGAAGTAATCAAGAGGAAGGCTACCAGGAACAGACATGCTTTGGACATGAACGCATAATGTCAAAAGCACAAGGATCTACAACACCTCATTTCAGGCCAGAAAAGATACGGGGACAAGATACTGGTACCCAAGGTAATATACAGGAGGTATGAAAGGGTCATCCCAAAAAGGAAAGACAGAGGAGAGGATGGAGCACAAGTTACAGATTGTACAGACTAATTACTTCCTTGACTTCTGAAAGTACTTTTTCGTACAGTTTTAAACTCATGGAATGGACTACCAGAATGGGTTGTGGACAAACAATCCACAGAGGCATTCAAGAGAACATGGCCAGGCAGGGGAAAAAAAGATAAAGAGAAAAGTGCAGATGGAGAGGTGAACAAATATTAAATGCACTTGAAAGAGCACACAAAACAGGCTTATAATCTTACTCTGCCATCTAGCAAACATAATTTAATGTAACCTCAGAAAAGAAGGTAAAAGAGAGTGGAAGTGGAAAAGGAGGGAGTTGGTCTACCATCTAGGGTCTGAGAGTAGAGGCCTGTGGGTCTGGGCAACCTGTTCTACTTGGTAAAGTACCAGGTGTCTAAAGAAAATTCAGCTTTGTGAACATACTCTTCATAACCATAAGTTTTCAAGTAGAAATATCACTATTATATTATCACTTATTACGCTTTGGATGGTGTCACAGGTAAAATGTATTTTCATCTAGCTCGATATCCTTAACTCTAGACATCTCCAAAGCAGAGCTGATCTCCTTTCCATGCCAAAGAAGTCAGTCAGCAAGATGTTTGGTAAAAAAGGCAGAGCAGCTCAAGCTACAGTCAGTTCTCTTCTAGAGGAAAGGTGTCACCAAGTGTGCCTGCCAAGCATGACAGAAAAGGCTGTGTTTTGCCAGATTACACTGCAACCCACAGGGTAATGAACCAATGAAGGACAACAGGAAGCTGCTCTTCAACCCAATGTCCCTATCTTCTGAACCATATGAGATCACGGTGCATCCTTAAGGATTTGGTGAAAGACCATACTGCATCAGGGACCCTTTTACTCCAAAATCTGCAGTTATGGTAAGATCACAGAAAGTACAGTTTTGTACCTACCATAAATGTAGATGTTCGAGTGTTCACCCTGCTGCAGTCATCACACTTAGGTTATCTTGTCGTCAGGCGGTCCCGCAGTCGGCCCGAATTCCAAAGTCTTGGTCCGGCGTCGGTTGCTGTCGCTTCCTCCCTAACGTCAGTGTGCCAGGGGTATATAAGAGGAATCAGACGCCATTTTCTTCAGATTTTCTTGCCCCATATGTCAGGTGCCCCCAATAGGTAGGCAAAATATATATTATATATACATACATACACACATATACATATATATTATATATATATATATATATATATATATATATATATATATATATATATATATATATATATATATATATATATATACACACACACACACATACACACATATACATTTTATATATATATATATATATATATATATATATATATATATATATATACACACACACACACACACACACACACACACACACACACACACACACACATACATATATACACACACACACACATACATATAGCTATATAAAAATAAAACAAAACCCTTAGGCACAAGCAAATACACCACAGAGGTTGTATAGGATAGAGTGGTAGAGATAAGTTCAGCTAGTTCAGAGGGGATGGAGGGAGGGTAACCGGGACTGCTGCAGGATGAACACTCTAACATCTACATTTATGGTAGGTACAAAACTGTACTATGTTCATCGTGTTACCATGCTGCAGTCATCACACTTGGGTTGAATCCCAAAGCTAAGGATGGGAGGTGGAGTCAGACAGGGTTAGAAGAAGCTAGTAAGCCCTGCAAAACTGCAGTGGTAAAACCAGCTCTAGTCTTAGAGTATAGAGGTAAGGGATAGTGTTTGGTGAAGGTGTGCACTGAACTCCAAGTAGCAGCTTCCAGAATATCCTTGGTTGGCACTCCCCTGAGAAAGGCTGCTGATGTAGCTGTAGCCCTGGTGGAGTGGGACCTAATGTTAGCAGGTACTGGTTTCACATGATGTGTGTAACAAACGTATGCAATGCCCTATCCATTTTGAAATGGTCTGTTTTGAGATAGCTTTTCCTTGTGATCCTGTAGCATAGGCTACAAAAACCTGGTCAGTTTTTTCTGAAAGCCTTAGTTTTATCCAAGTAGTAACATAATTGCCTGTGAATGTCCAAAGAGTGCAGGAGTCTTTCTCCTTTGTTCTGGGGATTTGAGAAGAAGGTGGGCAAGTGAATTGTTTGGTTTAGGGCCACACTGGATACCACCTTTGGCATAAAGGAAGGATTTGTTCATAGACAGACTCTGTCTTGATGAAAAATGATGAAAGGTTCCACTGCCATTAGTGCCTGTAGCTCCGAGACTCTTCTAGCTGAGGTTATTGCTAGTAGTAGAGCAGTTTTCCATGAAAGAAATTTTAAATCAGCAGAAAAAGCTGGTTCAAAGGGCGGTAGTGTAACCTTTTCCAGAACAAAGTTGAGATCCCAAGTAGGTGTTGGAGCTCTCCTTGGCGGTCTTAAGTTCTTGGCCCCTCTGAGTAACTGTCTCAGGAGTGGATGTGAGAATAAAGGAGGATCTGTGCTGTAATGAGCTGAAGTTGCTGAGGTGTGGATCTTAATAGATGAAAAGGAAAGTCCTTTGTGTAACATCTCAGTTAAATATTGTGGAATCTGAGGGATATTTGGATCAAGGGGGTTTAGGCCTTTAGCCTGGTTCCAGGCGCAAAATCTTTTCCATTTGTCTGAATAGGTTTTCCGGGTGCTGGGTCTCCTGGCCTCCAGAATGACATCCATAACAGCTTTGGATAAAGGTGTTGGCTGGTTGTTTAGGTAATTTGCCATGCAGCCAGGTTTAAAGTCTTGAGCTGGCTGTGTAGAATCTGATTATCTCGCTGGGTGAGCAGGTGAGGAATTTGTGGCAAAATCCATGGTGGGCCTTGGGCCATGTTCCTTAAAATTGGGTACCAATGCTGTCGTCGCAAGTCTGGTGCAACAAGCATCATTTGTGGTCTCTCTAATCTGACTTTCAGCAGTACCTTTACTATAAGATGTAGTGGAGGGAAGGCATACACTGTTAATGCTTTCCAACTGAATGAGAGGGCGTCCACTTTCCAAGCTAGTGGATGGAAGATCCTTGTACAAAATTTTTGAAGTTGGTGGTTGTGAGGGCTTGCAAACAGATCTATGTCTGGGCGTCCCCATTTTTGAGCTATCATTGCAAATACTTGTGGATCTAGTTTCCATTCGTGTGGATCCATGATGTTTCTGCTTAGGTCATCTGCCAATGTGTTTTTCTGTCCTGGCAGGAATTCTGCTTGTAATTGAACCAGGTAAGACAATGCAGTGTTCCACAAGGTCATTGCTTGCCTGCATAGAGGGTAGGAATGTGTGACCCCTTGCTTGTTTATGTACCGCATGATTGTGGTATTGTCAGTCTTTATTAGTAGTTGTCCTGGGTGTAGAAAGTCCTTGAAAGCTGTTAGGGCATTCTGTACTTTTAGCATTTCTTTTTGATTGATATGCAGATGCCTCTGATCTGTAGTCATTTGCCCTGAATGCACTGCCCTGCCATGTGTGCTCCCCAGGCATAGTCCGATGCATCTGTTGTCATAGTTTGCCTGGCTGTGGGTAAGGTGAAAGGCTGACCCTTGTTGAGGTGACATGCCTGTGCCCACCATAGAAACTCCTGTTGAAGGCAGGGAATGAGTGGTATCATTGTTTCCAAGCTGTGGCTGTGCATACACTTTTCAGGTACCACTGTAATTTCCTCATATGCAGTTTTGCAAATCGTATTAGTAGTATGCAAGATGCCATGAATCCCAAGGCCTGCAGAATTTTTCTTGCAGGGAGTTGGGTCTTTGTTGCCATTATTTTGAAATATTGAAACAGCTGTCGTTGCTTGTCTGGCGTGAGATAAGCCATCTGGGCCGTTGTATTCAAGCTGGCACCCAGGAAGATTATGTTTTGTGAGGGCACTAGTTTTGATTTCTTTTCCTTTACTGTGTACCCTAGGCAACTTAGAAGGTGTTTGACAAATGCCAGATGCTTTAAAAGAATGTCTTTTCTTTCTGCTTGAATAAGGCAGTCATCCAGGTATGGGTATATTTTGATTTCCTCTTTGTCTGCAGTATGCAATTACTGGTGCCAGGCATTTTGTGAAGACCCTGGGCGCAGTAGATAAGCCAAAGGGCAGTGCAGAGAATTGATAATGCTTTGAACCTGCAATGAAGCGGAGGTATCTTCTGCAATTGTCTGATAGGGACATGCAGGTATGCCTTCTTGAGGTCCAAAGTGACTAGCCAAGCATTCTTGCCCAGCATGGGAAGAAGCTGCTGTAGTGTTAGCATCTTGAATTTTGATACTTGCAGATAGGTGTCCAGAACTGAAAGATCCAGACTGGGTCTCCATGCTTTGTCCTTTCTTGGGACTAGGAAGAGTCGAGTAAAATCCTTGTCCTTGCTCCTGTGTAGGTACCTGTTGAATGGCTTTCATGGTCATGAGAGCTGTAATTTGTTTTTGTGCCTCTGCCCATTGATTTGGTGGCAGGTTTGGCATTCCTTTGTTCCTTGGTAAGGTATGAAAGTGGAATCTGTATCCTTGAGAGACAATGTTTAGAACCCATTTGTCTTTTGTAATGATGGGCCAGCTGTCTGCAAAAAATGCTAGTTTTCCTCCCAAGGGAGTTGCCAGAAGAGATTTGCTTGGTAGTTTGAGGATTGAGTCATTGTGTTTGTCTTCTGCTAGCTTGGGGCCTGTCTTCTCCTCCTTTCTGGGTAGCAGAACCCCATTGGCGAGGTTTGTAAGGGCCCTGTGACTGACCTCTGCCCCTTGGGCGTCTGTATTTACCCCTCTGTAATCTGTCTGAAGCTGGAAAGGACCAGTTTTTTGTTGGCCAATTTCTGCTGAATCGAGGGTTGTACCTGCAAAAAATCCTTGACCGTTTGCATAGACTTTGCCTTATCCTCCATTTTCTTTAAAACCTCTTCTGCTTTGACACCAAATAATACATCCTGTTGTAAAGGTGCATCCAATAATTTTGCTTTAACATGGTCAGGGAGGGTTTGTTCTTTTAACCAAGCATGCCTACGTATGACAGAGCCAGTAACAGCTGCTCTACAAGAAGCTTCCAATGAGTCAAATCTGCATTGTAAAGTATGTTTGCCCACCTGTTCAGCTGCATGCAACAGATCCTGCATTTCTTTGAATTCAGGCAGTTCTGAATGTGTGCTCATTTTTTGTTTTAACTGAGACATTAGAAATTGTTGATATCTCAACATGTGAAACTGGCAATTTAATGCTCTCATAGCCAGAGTAGCTGAGGTGTATATTTTCTTGCCCCATCTATCTAGATCTCTGGAATCCCTTTCAGAGGGCACAGGGTTTTTAGCCATAGAAGCTTTAGCTCCCTTAGGACCCTGGGAAATGGTTTCTGGGTCAGCTACAGGGCTTTTATAAAGGAATTTGTGTGAGTCAGGTACTCTGTAGTATCGGTCTGGTTTGGCTGGAGCAGGCGGAAGAGAGTCTGGATTTAAACTAGACTCCAAGTAAACATCATCCACAATATCCAGAACAGGAGGGATAGCAAGAGGTCTGTGCTGGGGTAGTAAAAGGAACTCTTGGAGCCTTTTCTTAGAATCTGAGTAATCCTGGCCTTCCCAGTGGAAATGTTCCCTCATGGTATGTAAAGTTTCCCCAAAGGAGTAGTCTTCAGGGGGAGATGCTGAAGGAATAGAGTCTTCAGCATCAGAATCTTCATAAGGTGGAAAAGTGTAATCCTGTTCCTCAGAAGAATCTGAGGAGAGAGAAACCTGGTCAGAGGATGCATAATCCTCCTCTTGTCTTGGTCTTTTATCAGGAGGGGGATGGGAACCCCTGATAAGGGTAATAAAATCTTCATCCATCTCAAGCATCTGTATCTTAGGCATGGGGCCCTGAACTGTAGACTGATGTACAGTTTTCTTTGGTTTTAAAAGAGTTTTAAGTTTAGCATAAGATTTAATGGTGAGTGTAGTTGGTCTGAAGACACCTTCCATTGTACCAGTGTCTAGTTCTGCTCCGGTGTCGGTAGAAGGCTGCGTCGGCCTAGTAGACTCCGCATGGGAATCCACAGCTGTCTGGGGTTCCAGCTCTGCGGTAGTCAGGGGCTGCGTAGGCGCCTCACTGAAAACCGGAGAACCGGCGACAGGCCCAGCTGAGGCCTCGGTGTCTGGCTTATTCCTAGGCTGCCTTTCCTTATCCTTGTGTTTTTTATGAGTGGCGGTCATCGGCTGCTCCGATGGCATGATATAATTAAATTTCCTACCAAAGTAATGCTGTGCGAAGTCAAAATGGCGTTTGATAGCTCGTTTATTAAACCTAGAGCAAAACTGACAACCTGCGACGTTGTGGTCTGGGCCTAGGCAAGGAATACAATAGGAATGGAAGTCCTTATGAAGTATTTGCTTCCCACAAGAAATGCAATTGTTAACTTTTTCTGACATCGGACTGAGGCAAGAAAATGTTCCCCAATGGGGTACTTAGCTTTATTGAAGACTTCGGACTGAAATTCAAATCGAAAATCTCAGGTGTCAGCCGACCGGCACTTGCGAACTACTTCTGCTTCGGGCACCGCGCGGCAAGAAAGACTGAAGAAGATGATGTCTGATGCCTCTTATATACCCCTGGCGCACTGATGTCAGGGAGGAAGCGACAGCAACTGACGCCGGACCAAGACTTTGGAATTCGGGCCGACTGCGGGACCGCCTGATGGCAGGATAACCCAAGTGTGATGACTGCAGCAGGGTAACATGATGAACATCTGTACTGCATTCATCATAAGCATTACTGCTCTTGTAACATTCATTATGCATGGGAAGAGTATTCCATCATTTGGCTACCACGGACAGCCTGTCCAAAGATCTAAAGCTGCTGTGGTAAATTGTGTCCTGCTTATAAACTGCAAAGCTAGCTTGTAATGTTTTAAAAAAGCTGACAAACGGATCCTATGTGACAAGATGGATATCAAACTGGCTAAAGGACAGAACCCATACAGTGCAGGCAGCAAGTGCTCCCATCAAGGAGTATAAAGGTAACCAATGGTGTTCTGCAGGGGTCCATGCTGGGATGTTTGTGTGTGGCATTTACTTTTCTCACCTCCAGATCACAAACTAAGTCTTTTGGCTAAACAAATTTGCAGAGCACTGCAAACAGAGTCCCTGTCAAGCCACCATCGGACACCCAAGCCCTACAAGAAGAACTTACACTTGTAAACACCTGGTATCCTAACAACGAGTTTAAATTAAATGCTAAAAATAATAACAGTCACATTTGCTAAAACCATCCCTCCCACCCCCAAGCATCTGACAAAGACAATACCCACTCCAAAATGAGAATGCAGAAAGAGATCTCGGTACTTCAGTTGACAGTTCCCTCTCCTTTGATCGTTACATTGTGACAGTAGTCAAAGTCGTACTTAGCGCAGCCCGATTGCCAAGGGGATATCTTTCAGATCTATATACATCATTGTCCCATTACAATCAGCACCGATTAGGCCATTTACTGAACACAGTGCCCCTTTGAGATGTACCTCACTAGATAAATCAAAACAACCAGACAAACCTCAAAGGTTCTTAACTAAGAAGGCAACTGGCTTAAAAACCCTAAGCTACCATAAAAGACTGGCAGCACTCTCCGTTTATTCAACATCTTACAGACTCCTGTGAGAAGATCTACGCCTTTCCTTCACAGCCATTAGGGACCCTGTAGTTCAGGATCCTTTGTGTTTCCACAAATTGAATAATCCCATAAATATTGCAAAAAGGGAACTACATCTTCGCCAGGAGATGAATAAAACAATATGGAAAGATAGGTCCATTACAAAGAACCGCTCACCCCCACCTCTCGGTGAGTATTTGCAAGGTATAAATGAGCACAAGACTAAACTGTCTTGAATTTCCTGTGATCCTATAGGAAGCTGTCCTGACCCTTACCATTTTTACTGCTGGCTTGGTGTTTCTCAAGGAATCACTACTAGTTAAATATTGGCTCTAACACTTCCTCCAAAGCTCTCCCCTCCACAAAAACTGAAAACACACCTAGATCACACCAGCTCTACTGGCAAAAAGGGAGAAAAAGCCCTGCCTGCAACCCATGCAACAGGGTACTGGAGGATCTGGCACTGCAGGGAAGATAGATTAGACCGTACCTGCCCTTCTTTCCTATTGGACAGGGATCAGACCATGTATTTTTATTTTATTTATTTATTTATTTTATTTTACATTTGTTGACCGGGATAGTCCGACTGGATACATGTCCATTTTCAGCGGAGGCCCAGGGAGAAAAGCTCCACAGTGACAGTAATTAATACATTGAGATAATACAAAGAAAGAAAAAACAAAACACATTTCTCTCCTGCAACAAAAAGATGCAGTAAAGTATAAATGATCCAAACCTATACAATATCGGGTATACAAAATATTAATACAGATTCCAGCATACCAAATCACCTTCTAGGCACATTACTTTAGGTTAAAGGCGAGGGTAAAAAGTAATAGAGAGGGGATGGATATCGAAAAGGCTCTATACTTGTCGGAGCAAGGATTAGTCAGGACTTGAGCATTGACAGAGCCAATGTGACTTTAGATGGTGATATAACTTTTTTTTGAAAAGATATAGGGAGGAAATACAGGAAAGACTGGGAGGGAGGGAATTCCATAATTTACCAATGGCATTCGTAAAGAGTGAGTCACCCCCTACATTGTTGGATTTGACTGTTTGAACTAGTTGCTTACTGGAGGAACGCAAACTACTGAGATTATTATAGGGTCTGATTAAATTTTTCAGAGCTGGAGTTTTGTCAGGTTGGTTCAGGATTTTAAATGCTTCGATAAGTTGGGTCTGCTGTAGAAGGTTGGAGAATTCTATCCAACCTAGGTTTCTTAGGTTAATACAGTGGTGTGTTCTGTAAGGCATTCCCGTAGCAAATCTAGCAATCTGATTATAGCAGCGTGATAGTTTATTTAGTTCAGCTGTGTTGAGGTTAGTGAACATAGGGGAGGCATACAGGAGGGTAGAGAGCAGATGTGAGCGGGCCAAGGTCACTTTTGCTATTGGAGTTAGAAAAGATTTGATCCGGTATAGTGACCCGAGTTTTTTATTAACGGTCTTAATGGTCTGATTGATATGGATATCAAATCTAAGTTTGTTATCTATGGAAACTCCTAAGAGCTTGGTATAGGAGTCTGGGGAGATGATAGTCCCATTTTTGGAGTGGATGGAAAAGGCTAGGGGTGTGGTCTTTTTTGTGGGATGGAAAAGTAGTAATTTTGTTTTGTTTGGATTCAGGATCAATTTACGTCCTAAAAGCCAATTCTCTACTGCTATGAAGCATGATTGAGTTTTGGATAATAGGTTGACAGGAGATGTATCAGCACAGACTAATGTCGAGTCATCTGCATATTGAATGCAGGTGGCTTCAGGGATAGCTTTATAAAGGTCATTTGTGAAGATAGTAAAAAGAAGAGGCCCCAATATAGATCCTTGGGGTACTCCTATGGTATTTGGTAAGAGGTTAGAGAGCTTGGATTGCCAGAGGACGGCTTGTTTCCTATCAGAGAGATAGCCTAGAAACCAGTCCAGAGCTTGTTTATCAAGCTGGAGATTTTCAAGTGTATGATGTAGTAGCTGGTGGTTCACCATATCAAAGGCCTTTGATAGGTCAAGAAATAGTGCTGAAGATATTTTTTTGTCATTTTTGTTGTGATTGATAGTGTCAGTAAAAGTGAGAAGAGCAGTGGTTGTACTATGATGGGGTCTAAAACCATGTTGTGAGTTGGTTAGTAAATTGTTGTGGGTAAGATAGTGAAGAAGTTGTTTGTGTATGCACTTCTCCATGATTTTGGCCAGTGGTGATAGTATTGCTATGGGCCTATAGTTTGATAGTTCCGTTGATAAGCCACCTTTGTGGAGGGGTATGACATGGGATATTTTCCATATTGCTGGGATTTTGGATTCTGCTATGGTTCTATTGAAGTATCGAGATAGGATACGTGATGGTGTCTGCTGCTATCTGTAAGTATTCAGCTGGGAGAAGATCTGCAGAGAGAGTAGTTGGTTTTAGTTTCCTTAGTAAGGATCGTATATAGGCAGTAGAGACGGGCTGAAATTTAAAGGTGGATTGTGATTGTTGGAAGTTTTCCGTTTTAATTGAGTTGGCAGATGGTAATTGATTAGCTAGGGATTGTATAGTGTCAGTGAAGAAGTTGTTAATTTGCTACGTCTTCAGGGGTTTTGTCACTTAGTTGCTTTGGGGTAGGAGTAGAGGATTTACCTGGGTGAGAAGATTGTTTAATCCTGTCCAGAATTTTTGAGGGTTGTTTTGGTTTTTATTTTGGAGTTGGCAATAGTAATTTTTTTTGTCAGATAATGTTGCTTTTTTGGTCTCATTTCTTAGTTGTTGGAATTTTATGCGGTCTGTGGTTGATTTGGTTAACTGCCATGTATTCCATGTTTTATTTCTAAGTTTGATTAGTGATATGGTGTTTTTTGTTAACCAGGGTGCAATCCTTGTTTTTACTCTAATTGACCTTATTGGGGCATGAGACTTAAGTATGGCTAGGAATGTGTTATTAAAAAGAAGTACTGCCTCCTCTAAGGGTATATGCTTAAGGGATGCCCAGTTAAAGGATTAAAGTTCCGTCTGGAATTTATTGAGGTCAAAATGCTTCCTATTTCTAACTGACCTGTACATAGGTAGGGTAGCGCTTATTACCTTCTTTTTCGTGATATAGGTGATGAGATGGTCACTAAGGTTGTTTGGGAGGGTCCCTGCCGTATATGTATGGGGTTGACTGTTGATGAGGATCCAGTCCAGGATACTAACTTTTTGATTATTACCTATTCGGGTAGGGGAAGATATTAATTGATAGAATCCATGTAAGTTGATGTGGGTAGGGTTGGCTTCTGAGGAGCATTTAATCCAGTCTATATTAACATCTCCTAGGATAATGGTTTCTTGATGATAGTTAATTGATAGCCAGCTAAGGATGTGTTCAAGTGTGCCGGAGTTATTCCCGGGGGGAATATACGTCACAATTAGATTAATACTTTTATCTTTGTTTATTTATGTATTCAAGCACACTCACTGGGATCACTCACGAATGTTGTCTCCAGGAGGCAAGGTCAACTGACTGAATCACATATGTAAGTGTGGACGTACCTCACCACCAGCACAACCTCTACTAGTAGTAATAATGTGATTAGCAAGGGCATGATTAAATCTTATTTTCAAGAAGGCTGTTCTTCAACTACAGGCAGTATTGGTGTTACTATATAAAAAGCTGCCTCTTTGATGCTTATGAACATAGTAGTATGAGATCCTATGAACATGCAGATGAAGGAATGCAGGTTACCAAAAAAAAAATCTCATTCTCTTGGATGGATGATATCACTACATTCCAGTCATGCTCAATGCTCACAGCAAGGAAAACCGGCAGAAGGGCTCTCACCCCATAACAAGGAATGGGTCTAACTGGTGGCCACAGGAATTAGTGGGGAGAACTGTACAAAAAAATGAACCAGAACATCAGAGACAATCTGATGCTTGATCCTTTTATCAATAAGCTTGCCTTCTTTCCAGTGGATACAAATGTGTCTGTACTTAACTCCCCCTACTCACACACACACTCTCACTCTCACACACACACTCTCACTCTCACACACACTCTCACACACACACTCACTCTCACACACACTCTCACTCTCACACACACACTCACTCTCACACACACACACTCACTCTCACACACACACTCTCACACACACACACTCACTCTCACACACACACACACACTCACTCTCACACACACACTCACACACACACACACTCACTCACACACACACTCACTCACACACACACACACACTCTCACACACACTCACACACACACTCACACACACACACTCACTCACACACACTCACTCACACACACTCACACACACACACTCACACACACACACTCACACACTCACTCACACACACTCACACACACACTCACACTCACACACTCACTCACACACACTCACACACACTCACTCACACACACTCACTCACACACACTCACACACTCACTCACACACACTCACACACACTCACACACACTCACACACACACTCACACACACTCACACACACTCACACACACTCACACACACTCACACACACTCACACACACTCACACACACTCACACACACTCACACACACTCACACACACTCACAGTCTGACCATTAAAACATTCTGAATGCCTTCATTCTAAGGATTCTTTGACTTGACAATACACATTTACAAGGAAACAAAAATGTATGGAACTAGGTTACAAGTCTGATTCACATTACATGACCACCACCTAGTCAGTTCTAATCTACATCCAGCTTACCTTAATGAGGTAGCGTGTTATGTCCCTGCCAGCAATGTCTAACCTTCTGGTTAAATGAGGTAAGGAAAATCCCTCATATACAGGACAAATATGGGTCACTCCATCACCAGAGTCGACCACCACGCCGGTCAGTAACCCTAAAGAAGAAAAAAACAAACATCAGCAGACATTCACAACTCATGGATTAACAATGCAAGCTGCAGACAGATCCCCTACAGTCCTGGGTATTAAAGTATATATAGTTATTTGCAAGGAAATGTGACTATGACTCTAGGTCATGACAAAACAACAATATTCATTACTGTTCAGTCAAACAATACTATAAATCCTTTCACTCTAAACATCAACTATTCTGCTCTTCAGCTATTTTTTAAACTAGAATTTATCTCTGTGGTGTAATACAGTGCTGCTTGCAACACAAATGGTTTCTGGCTTCAAATACATAAGCAGTCTGACTAGCAAACAGAATTAAAAGATAATCCTGAGGGAAGGGATTAATTAAAAACTGCAGTTGTGTAAAATCTTTCCATAACAATAATTGTCCTTCTCTTCACTGTTGCAGTATTCGTTATAGAAGGGATGCCCTGCCCTGGCAGCCTGACACTCGGCCAGTATAAAAAAAAAGATCTTGTTTGCACTGTACTTCAAATTTCTGCTGCTCTCCGTACAGAATGTAGGCCATAAAAAGGATGTATGAACACCAACTACCTAGAACTGAATGGCCCCAGAAGAGAACAGTTGCCATAGGACAAAGGAATCCATGCACATCCTGAAGGAAAAAAAATGCAGAACAAACAAGAGGGGGTTGGAGGGAGGGAGCGAGCGAACACTGCAACAGTGAAGAGAAGGACTACTACTGTTACAGTAAGACTTACACAACTGTACTTATGTCCCTCTACATCACTGTTGCAGTATTAGTCATAAAAGGGAGAGTTAAAAAGCTCAAAAAACAGAATGGGAGGTGAAAGGCTGAAAAGAGCCCTCAACAAACCCACATAAAATGGTTTCAACAAAACCTGCTCTGGCATTAGAAACCATATCCAACTTATAATGCTTAGTAAAGTTATGCACTGAAGACCAAGTAGCAGCTTTAAGGATGAAACTTGTGTCCAACCCCTTGAAGAAGGGCACCAGAAGAGGCAAGAGCCCTAGTGGAACGAGTTCTACAAGAAGCAGACAGAACTGCTATGGAAAAAATAACAAAAGGAAATGGCCTTTGATATCCAGGAGGAGATGGTTTGCTTAGAAACAGCCAAACCCAAAGACCTGGGATGAAAGGAAACAAAAAGATGATCAGACTCACAGTCCTAATTTTATCCAGACAGAATGGAAAAAGGGAGGAATTGTACTGATTGATTCAAGGACAATTCATTTACTACATTGGGGACAGGAGGATTAGTACAAAGAGGTACCCTGTCCCTGTGGAAAAAAAAAAAAAAAAAAAGAGGAATGACCATAAAGGCCTGGAGCTGAGAAACCCTCTAAGCAGAAGAAAGAGCTAGCAACAAAACAGTCTTCCAGGTACAATGTTGCAAAGCAGAATCTTCAGGTTCAAAAGGAGCCAGAGTCAATTTTTCCAAAACAATATTAAGGTTTCCAGGAGGAGGAATAGGTTTTCTTGGACACCTAATATGCAGGACGCCTTTAAGAAATTGTTTGACCTCAAAATGAGAAGTAAGGAGGATTCGAGAGCAGACAAGCAAAAAAAGCTGACAAAAAGGCCTTCACAAAAGAACAGACCAAGCCAGACAAGTAAGAGAGGACCACAGGGACCACCACTGAAAAGGGGTCCTGGTTACGAGCATAGCATCAGACCAAAATCTTTTCCATTTGGACATGTAAGATTTCCTGGTTGAGGGTTTCTTTGCCTCCTGTAAAACCCTGAGCATGTCCTCAAAAAGGAGGTGCCTGAAAGGATTACAACCCTTTCACCCACAATGTCAGCTGCAGAGTGGACAAGTGGGGATGGATGAGAGACCCCTTTTCCTGTGTGACCAGATCCAACTGGTGAGGTAACCTGTGATGACTGCCCCTGGCCAGATGCATTAAGAGGGGGTACCAGTACTGTCTTGGCCAAAAGGAAGTCACTAGCAAAGTTTTTGGTAAGTCCAGCTGAATCTTCTGTAGGACTCTTGGGTGTAGAGGAAGAGGAGGGAAAGCATAAAGAAACCTCCCCTTCCAAGGAAAGGAAAGGACATCAGTTTTCCATGCCAGATGGCATGGCACTCTGGAACAGGAGACGAGAAGCTGCCCATTCAGAAGGGAGGCAAAAACAGTTACATGAGAAATACCCCACTGATTGACAATGCCAGAAACACATCTATGTGAAGCATCCATTCATAAAGCCTGTGTTTTGGACCTGCTCAGAGATTCTGCAAAAAGACAGTGCTCTGAAGGAATGTATATTGCCTGAAGAGTTAACTGATAATGGAGAGCCACTTCCCAAGCCTGAAGCACCATCCCCGCAGAGGAGGTAAGATTTCCTGGCCCCCTACTTGTTGACATACCACATCACGTCTGTGTATACCTTCAAGGGGCCTGGACAAAACATGGGGTGACAAGCCTCAAGGGCAGAATCACAGCTCTCATCTCTTTGATGTTGACATAATCTGACTTCTGATGGGGAGGCCAAAGACCCTCAACCTTCAGGTAACCAAAAGATGCCCCCTCACCCTATGTCAGGCATCGAACAGATCTTGAGAAGGGACTGGAGGCTGAAAGGGCCAGCCTGGGTTGAGAGCAAACTGTCGAATCTACCACTTGAATTCTTTCGAGACAGGGAAGGAGCGGAACACTGAAATTCAGAGGGTGGCGATGCTGCAGCTAAACCGACTTGAGATACAACTGGAGTTTCTGCATATGCAGTCTGGCAAGAGGAAGCATTGGAATAGAAGAGGCCATGAATCCCAGGGCCGGAAGAAACTCCCTGGCTGGCATGACAGTCAGAAGAAGAGACTGAATGAAGCCCGTCAACGACAATACCTCTGGATATGGAAGAGAGGCCAACATTGGCACTGTCTGAATCCTGTATCCCAGATACACATGAATCTGAGAGGGAGTCAGGATGGACTTTTGGAGTAGATAGTAAATCCCAGACTTTTAAGAGCGGTGACGAACTGCAGATCCTGCAACAATCAATTGGGAGAAGGTGCCTGAAGCAACAGGTCACCAAGATAAGGAAAAATCTGAATGCCTTGGAGCCTGCAGAAGGCAATCACAGGAGCTAGGCATACTGTGAATAACCTTGTGGCAGTAGAAGAACAGCCAAAGGGCAAAGCAGATAACTGAAAATGAGTCTTGGAAGCAGCAATTAAAGTATCTAACAAGGCAACCAACACAAGAGGAAAAGGTGATGGTTTAGTACTATCCAGCTGAAGCAACTCAATATCTTCTCTGAATATCAGACACTTGAGAAGAATCCACTTAAAGAATTCTATCACCCTAGCAACTATGTCCCCAAACGACAATTCATCAAAAAGGAGACTCAAGGCCAACATACGCCTACAACCATAAGCCAAAGGTGAAGGCATCTGTGAAGAAGAAAGACTTCGCACTAGAAAGAGGATCCTCAGCCGAGGAATCTGGTTACCCAAGCCATTTAGAAGGGGTAAAGGTCCAAGGAGGAGCAGGTACTGAAACCCAGTGAGGAGGCTTTAGGACCATTAAGGCAGAGAACAAGCCCTGAGTAAATTGTCACCATTCCCTTTGAGGATCCATTGGACAGACAAAAACATACTTCAGTTTTTGTCTTTTCTAAGAAGGGACATCAGCCCTAACAAATAACAGAGGTTCTGACCCTTGGTGAGAATAGAGAGAGCACCTGGAACTTCCTCCCCCTGACCAATACCTACAGACTCCCTGTAGGAGCCTCAGAGATAAATCAACAGCGGTTCTCCCTCGATGTCTGGAGCAGACGCCTGCAAAGCCTCAGAAGACATGTGAAAAGATGGATCCATGCTGGTCCCTAGTGGGGTTGCGGCAGAAGAATCTAACAAACACCAAACAACCTACAAAGCTATTATGTGAGGGATGTCCAGTAGAGGCTGGAAAGCTAAAGAATCCATCTAAAACTTCTTGGCCACCTTCTTACCTAGCGGGAGATATCTTGGGGTTAAAGGATTCTGCCATGGTACACTCGGCTAACTGTCTAAGCCACTGGCTTTCAAGATTAATGGCAAGGGAAGACAATGACTTCTGAGTGTCTTAGGCTGAAATGCCTTACAGATGCAAGAGATATGGTCTTGGAAATTGCCCAAACAAAAAGACACTGTTTGTGAAGATCTTTATGGGGAATCTGCTTCCTAAACTGACATTTGCCCCTCTTGGATGACGAACTCTAGGTAGTAATAAAAAATACATCACCAAAATGTTCCTTTTATGCCCTACATTCTGTGCAGGGAGCATAAAAGTGACATACAGTGCAAACAAGATCCTTTAGGCTTTTTTTTTTGTATACTGGCAGAGTGTTGGGCTGCCCAGGACTGGACATCCCTTCTATGAAGAATACTGCAACAGTGATACAGAAGGCCATCAGTAGTGTCTGCACTGAGTAACAAGTCATGAATAGCTTCTAAATCACAGTTTCATTTAAACAATGAACAGAGTAATACTGATGCAGAGAGACAAATCAAGCTGCAGTCAACTGATCAAAAAAAAAAAAAAGATATTGCCATATTATGTAATTTTGTGATACTGAGATGGCCACTGATAGTGACAGAGTGGAAAAAATGTTTTGCATAAAGGACCACTCAGTCGTGGGGTGTTTTACATTAAAGAATAAACTCTGCGTTTTAAGGTGGGGATTCCAACATCTTGCTTTTTGTCCTTCCCGCTCTGTGCCAGTAAGGTGACAGTGATGTCAACTGCTAATATTAGGGATAAGAATAAAAGAGGTATAAAATTATGCACTTGTATAAAGGATTCAAATTCAGTTTGGTGCAGCATTTTAAATGAAGCTAATGGGATTGCTGCCAAAGAATGAAACCAAAAAAACGAAGCTAGTGGAAGATAGTCAAGTAACTGCCAAGTATTTGCTAACATGAATACGTGTACAATGTAAAAACCGTGTAGCACTGTTAATCTTTTCTTCTTCTTTCAAATCGTACTTAAGGGGTGGTGAGCTTAACAGTAACCAAAAATGTGCAAGACTTTCTCATCAAATCAAATGTATTTTTCAAATTGAATGTATTTACTTTTATTTACTGTGAAAGTCTGACTGGGCTAAAAGCCTCTTTTCAGTGGAGACTAGGGGAGAAAAAATTCAGGGAAGCAATTGATTATTGTATTTAAAAACTTTACGTTTTGTATCAAGTATTCAGACAAGCAAATAAGAATACAGTGCATAAAACATTTTAGATGCATTAAGCACTTGGAATAGAAAAATCCCAGTTGTGCCCCACTTATCATAACTGAGGATGTTCAAGTAGATCAATGTTGCAATAATGATTCTTGGGTCTTCCTGCCACACAGAAGCTCAGGACAGGCCCGATTTGTAGAGTCCTTGCATCATCCCTAGCGGACGGTCTTCTGAGGACTGACATCTAGATGTTGGTGTACAAGAATGGAGCTAGTCAGCATCATCTTTAGGCCTTTCTAGACAGTGAATAAGCAGTCTGATGCCCAAAGTCAGCAAGACCTTCCCAGTTGTTTCAGCATGTAAGAGGAAAATAGGAGGCCAAGGGGATTATGGCACTCAGCAAGGGGGAGGGAAGGGTCAGCAGATAGGGGGTTGGAGGGTGGGTGTTTGTACTGCAACACTGATCTACTCGAAAATCTACAACTATAGTAAGTGGGACACAGCTATATTAAGTTCTTAGTCAATGTTGCAGTACTGATCCTTGGGAGAACTCCCAAAGCTACCTTTTGGGTGGCAGCTAGTCTGTTGGCCCCTAGGAAATAAAGTTTTTCAGGATGCCAGTTGCAGACATTGCTGTAACCCTGAAGGCAATGCCTAGATGGTAATGTTTTGTAAAAGTGGGCAGAGAGTTCCAAGTGGCAGCTTCTAGAAAAGTCTGGGTAGGAACTCCTTTGAGGAAGGTCATGATAGTTGTCCCATGCCTGGTAAAGTGTGCTTTGATACGACCAGGTAAAGTTTTTCCATGGTGAGTGTAACAGAGCCTAATGCAACTGGCTATCCATTTGGATATGGCTTGTTTAGAGACAGGTCTGCCCTCTTTCTCCACTGTGAAAGACACCAGAACCTTCTCCATTCTGTTTGGGTTTTTTGTTGCATCTAAGAAGTATCAGATTTGTGTGAGCATCCATGGAATGAAGGATTTCTTCTACTTTGTTCTGTGGATCTGGGAGGAAAATTAGCAGGTGGATAGCCTAGTTTAGAGATATTGGTTAGGTAAAGTTCATTAGAATAATCAAGTACATTGGATGATAAAGTTGCTTGTATAAGCACCTTTATTGGTTAGGCTAAAACATATTTACATATCATTTGTCATTGGCTGATAGAAGCTTTATATTACGTTGAAGTGTTTTTTAAATGTGGATCTGAAGAAGGCTTTAACAGCTGAAAGCGCTTGTCCTCTGTATTTCTGTTTGTTGTTTTGTCGCTATCATAGTCTTAAATAAATTGTTCAGTCAAGTTTTACAGTGTGGAGCATCGCTTATCTTTTGTTTTTAGTTGTATTTTGCTGAGCGAGCTAAATTGGAGCATCCTGCTACTGTTTTTTTAGTTTAGAGAAAGTTCTGATCCACCTTGGGCATGAAGGACGGATTAATTCTAAAGGTTACCCTATCCCTGTGAAAGTCAGTGAAAGGTTCTTTACAGGAGGGCTTGAAGCACCAAGACCCTCCTTGCTGAGGCGATAGCTCAAAGTAATGTGGCCTTCCAAGTGAGCATCTTTAGGGGAACAAAAGCTGGTGGCTCAGATGGGGGAAAAGTGAGTTTTTCTAGCATACAATTTAGATCCCAGATAGGAACTAGGTTCCTTATGGTTGGTCTTAAGTGAATGACCCCTTTTAGAAAAAAAAAGTTTCACATGGGGTGCAAGTATATAGGAAGAGAATGGTGCAAGCAAGATGACATGGCTGAGGCATGTACCTTAATACTGGTGTAGTAAAGGCCCTGGCTAAACAGGCCTAAAAGATATTCTAGGACCGAGTCGATGTCTGCCTGGGGAAGGATGACGTTTTTGCTGCAACACCAGATTGAAAATCTCTTCCATTTTGCTAGGTATGATTTTTCTGGTGGCGGGTTTCCTTAATTCCTTCAGAACGAATAGCACTTCAATGGAAAACTGACATTTACTGGTGTCAAAACCCAATCCTCAAGGCTGTTAGCTTTGAGTGTGGCCAGGTGCATATGGAATGCTGATCCCTTTTTTGGGCTGAGATCTACTTCTTGTGAGTGTGTGTGTGTGTGTGGAATCTCCCTTGACTGATGGGCAAGAGGAGAGAGGACCACAGTTGCCAAAGCCAGAATGGGATAATGAGAATCTTGCTGGGCCTATCTAACCTGACTTTTAACAGGACCCTGGGAATCAGATATAAATATAGAAAGGCATATAGCAACAGGTTGGACCATTTGAATGAGAATGTGTCTATTTTCCAAGACTCTGTTTGGTTCTGGAGCAGAATCTCTGCAGTTGTCTGTTTTGGTGAGAGGTAAACAAGTCTATTAAGGGAATTCCCCACTGTAAGGCTAAGTCTAGGAAGACCTCCCTGTTCAGCATCCATTCACTGGGATCTAGAAGATCCCTGCTTAAAGAATCTGCCAGGGTATTGTTCTGCCCCAGAATGCAGGATGTTTAGCTCTTGTGCCAGCATCCAGACCTTCACTGCACAAAGGAACAAAGAGTGCCCCTCTTGCTTATGTACCACATCACAGTGGTACTGTCTGTCCAAATCTGCAAGGTCCCTGGGATTAAATTCTGCTGAAAGGCATCTGTAGCCCTTTGACTTATATGAAATGTCCTTTGATGTGGTATCCAGATGCTCAGCACTTTCATGGGGCCTATATGAGTACCCTAGGTTGTCTGAAAGTGCAGTTGTGTAAGAACTTACTAGTCCAACAGCAGTCCTACTGATCACAGTTACAGTACTCAACACATGGGTTATCACCTCTGTCATCCAGATGGAGTACCAAAGCTTTACCTTCCCAGGATTGTACATCAGACATTTGACCTCAGCTCACAAGTGTGCTGGTATACGGGTGGACATATGAGCATAATTCCTCAGACTATCTCTATGCCAGCAGCTGAAGACCCCGACACAGAAGACTGGTCAGCTAGGAATGGCATAGTATGAAGTGGTAATGTTCCCCTCAGTTCTTGGAAGTTTTCCATGGGATAGAAACCAAGCGATAAAGACTGAATAAGGCTATGATAATGAAGAAGGGGGATGGGAAGGAATACTGCAATAGTAAATCAGTAGGACATATACTGCTATGGTAAGTTGTTACACAACTGTACTATGTCCTGACTGAAATGACAGTTATATTATTTCTAACACATGGGTGATTCCCACAGCTAAAGGGAAACTTAGGAGAGGTTGGGTAAAAGACAGGAGAACTGCCCAAAAGGCTAGACAGGACTGAAGAAGTGAATGCAGCCCTGGACCTTGAAAAGGCATCCAACCTGTAGTGTTTAGTGAAAGTGTATACAGATGACTAGGTGGAAGCTAGAATGATCCTAGCATCTACTCATTTGCAAAAAGTTCCAGAAGTTGCTATTGTGCTTGTAGAGGGAGCTCAAGGGCATGAGGGCAAGGACTTGCCATGTAGAGAGAAACAAAGTGAGATGGCATTAGAGATACAGCTTGTAATAGTTTGTCGGGATATTGGCTGGGCCAGTTTAGAGTCCATGAAAAAACAGTTAACAGTTGATCAGTTTGTGAATGGATTTTGTTTTGTCCAAACATAACTTTCTCTGGACATTCACAAGACAGCTAATGCAGTATCCTTTTCCCCTGATTCTGCTGGTTAGGAAAGATGGTAGACAGGTTTATAGCCTGATGGAGAGAGAGCTTATTCACTACTTTAGGCACAAATGAAGGATTAGTCCCGACAGTCACCATATATTTGTGAAGAATAGGGAAGACATGAATGGCCATGAGTGCTTGAAGCTTTGAAACTCTCCTAGCTGAAGTGAGGGCCTGAAGGATAGTTTTCAAAGTACAGAATTTGAGGTTTGCTGATGTTGCTGGCTCAAAAGGAGGTAAAGTAAGCTTATCCAGCACAAAAGTTGATGTCCCAAGTAGGGATGATGGGCTTTCTAGGTGTTCTAGGATGCAGAGCCCCTTCAAGGAATAACCTGACCTCAGCCCTGAATATAACTAGGGGCGCAAGAGGCATGCAGCTGGAGATGGCTGACAGGTAGGTTTTGATTAACAGTAGGCCAGACCTGTATGTAACAGTTCACACAGATATTTCAGAATGAAGGTACTTCTGATTGGTTGGGGTCACGTCCATTTCTTTGGCACCAATAGGAAAAGCTCTTCATTTAAATATGCAAGATTTTCGAGTGGTGGTCCGGCTTCTTGGAGAACCTTAACTCATCTAATCCTGAACACCAAGAAGCCATTTAACACTTTTGCTTCATGAGAACTTCTAAGCCAGGGACCCCCTTGCTTACAGAGAGCTTTTCTCCAAACCAAAAACCTCTACTGAAAACGCACTTTAGAGTCATAATAGTACTAGCTACAAAAACTGCAAAATATGACAGCTTTTTGTTAGACAATGGTATCAAATGTCTGTCAGTGGATGCCGACTTTATATTGCAGATTTATGAAAGAAAAACTATATTTTGTTTTTCATAATATACTGGTATGGTCAAAGGGTTATATTTCTGAAAATGTGCAAGACAGATGCAAGATATTAGTGAGGGGATTGTTTGCCTGTTCAAGGTTTCCAATGATGTATAAAGTACAGTTTTGTACCTACCATAAATGTAGATGTTCGAGCGTATAGCCTGCTGCAGTCATCACACTTGGGTTATCCTGCCGTCAGGCAGTCCCGCAGTCGGCCAGAATTCCAAAGTCTTGGTCCGGCGTCGGTTGCTGTTGCTTCTTCCCTGATGTCAGAGCGCCAGGGGTATATCAGATGCATCCGACGCCATTTTCTTCAGTTTTTCTTGCCCCAGATGTCAGGTGCCCCTAATAGGTAGGCAAAAATATATGTATATATATATATATAGCTATCTTGAAAAAGATAAAACAAAACCCTTAGGCACAAGCAAATACACCACAGAGGTTGTATAGAATAGAGATAAGTTCAGCTAGTTTTAGAGGGGATGGAGGGAGGGCTACCTGGACTGCAGCAGGGTATACACTCAAACATCTACATTTATGGTAGGTACAAAACTGTACTATGTTCATCATGTTACCCTGCTGCAGTCATCACACTTAGGTAGAATCCCAAAGCTAAGGATGGGCGGAGGAGTCAAACAGGGTTAGAGGGGACTAGAAGGCCCTGCAAAACTGCAGTGGCGAAGCCTGCCCTGGTCTTAGAGTAAAGTGGTAAGTGATAATGTTTGGTGAAGGTGTGTTCTGAACTCCAAGTTGCAGCTTCCAGAATATCCTTGGTTGGTACCCCCCTGAGGAAAGTGTAGATGTAGCTGCTGCCCTGATAGAGTGTGGCCTTATGGTAGCAGGAACTGGTTTTCCATGGTGGGTGTAGCAGAAACGTATGCAATGTCCTATCCATTTGGAAATGGTTTGTTTTGAGATGGCCTTTCCTTGTGATGCTGTAGCATAGGATACAAGAAGCTGATCAGATTTTCTGAAAACCTTAGTTTTATCCAAGTAGTAACGTAGCTGTCTGTGAATGTCCAAGGAATGCAGGAGTCTTTCTCCTTTGTTCTGTGGATTTGGAAAAAAGGTGGGCAAGTGGATGGCTTGATTTAGGGCCACACTGGATACCACCTTAGGCATAAAGGAGGGGTTAAAAAGGTGGGCAAGTGGATGGCTAGATTTAGGGCCACACTGGATACCACCTTAGGCATAAAGGAGGGGTTAGTTCATAGAGAAACCCTGTCTTGATGAAAAATGAGGAAAGGCTCCACTGCCATTAGTGCCTGAAGCTCTGAAACTCTTCTAGCTGAAGTGATTGCTAGCAGCAGGGCAGTCTTCCATGATTTAAACTTTAGGCCAGCTGAGAAAGCTGGTTTAAAAGGAGGTAGCGTGAGTTTTTCCAGAACAAAACTGAGGTCCCAAGTAGGTGTTGGTGCTCTCCTGGGAGGCCTAATGTTCTTGGCCCCTGGGAGACCTAATGTTCTTGGCCCCTCTGAGAAACTGCCTTAAGAGTGGATGTGAAAATAAGGAAGGATCCGTGTTGTAGTGAGCAGAAATAGCTGAGGCGTGGATTTTAATAGATGAAAAAGAAAGCCCTTTGTGTAACATCTCAGTTAGATATTGCTGTATCTAAGGTATGTCAGGCTGAAGAGTATTTGGCCTTTAGCTTGGTTCCAGGCGCAAAACCTTTTCCATTTGTCTGAGTAGGTTTTCCTGGTGCTGGGCCTCCTGGCCTCCAGAATAACTTCCATAACAGCTTGTGAGAGAGGAACTGGCTGGTTGCCTAGGTGATTTGCCATGCAGCCAAGTTTAAGGTTTTGAGCTGGCTGTGTAGAATCTGATTGTCTTTCTGTGTGAGCAGGTGGGTAATTTGTGGTAGAATCCATGGTGGGCCATGGACCATATTCCTTAATAGTGGGTACCAGTGCTGGCGTGGCCAGTCTGGAGCAATGAGTATCATTCGGGGTCTCTCCATCCTGACTTTCAGTAGCACCTTTGTGAGAAGGGGTAGTGGAGGAAAGGCATATACTGTTAGCATTTTCCAACTGAATGAGAGAGCGTCCACTTTCCAAGCTTGTTGGTGAAAAATCCTTGTGCAAAAAACTTTGTTAGCTGGTAGTTTTGAGGGCTGGCAAACAGGTCTATGTCTGGGAGCCCCCACTTTTGAGTTATCATTGCGAATAAGTGTGGATCCAGTTTCCATTCGTAGCGATCCATGATGTTTCTGCTTAGGTCGTCTGCCAATATGTTCTTTTTTCCTGGCAGGAATTGAGCTTGTAATTGAATTTGGTAAGCCAGTGCTGTGTTCCACAAGGTCATTGCTTGCCTGCATAGAGGGTAGGAGTGTGTGCCCCCTTGTTTGTTTATGTACCACATTACTGTGGTGTTGTCTGTCCTTATGATAAGCTGTCCTGGATGCAATAGGTCCTTGAAGGCTGTCAGAGCATTTTGTACAGCTAGCATTTCTTTTTGATTGATGTGCAGATTCCTTTGATCTGCTGTCCATATGCCTTGAACGCACTGTCCTGCCATGTGTGCCCCCCAGGCATAGTCCGATGCATCTGTTGTTATAGTTTGCCTGGCTGGGGGTAGGATGAAAGGCTGACCCTTGTTGAGGTGACAAGCCTGTGACCACCATAGAAACTCCTGTTGAAGGCAGGGAATGAGAGTTATCATTGTTTCCAAGCTGTGACTGTGTTGAGTCCATACGCTTTTTAGGTACCATTGTAATTTCCTCATATGCAGTTTTGCAAATGGTATTAGTACTATGCAAGATTCCATGAAGCCCAGGGCCTGCGGAATTTTTCTTGCAGGGAGTTGGGTCTTTGTTGCCATTGTTCTGAAGTATTGAGTTAAATTGTAGTTATTTGTCTGGCGTCAGATAAGCCATCTGGGCCGTTGTATTTAAGCTGGTACCCAGGAATGTCATAATTTGTGAGGGCACTAGTTTTGATTTCTGTTCGTTTACTGTGTACCCTAGGCAACTTAGATGTCGTCTTACAAAATCCAGGTATTGTAAGAGAATGTCCTTGCTTTCTGCTTGTATGAGACAGTCATCCAGGTATGGGTATATTTGAATTCCCCTCTGTCTGCAGTATGCAATTATTGGTGCCAGGCATTTTGTGAAGACCCTGGGTGCAGTAGATAAGCCAAAAAGCAGTGCACAGAATTGGTAATGGGTTGAACCTGCAATGAAATGGAGATATCTTCTGCAATTTTGTCTGATAGGGACATGCAGGTATGCCTCCTTGAGGTCCAACGTTACTAGCCAAGCTTTCTTGCCCAACATGGGAAGAAGCTGCTGTAGTGTTAGCATCTTGAATTTTGGTACTTGCAAGAAAGTGTTTAAAATTGAAAGGTCCAGAATGGGTCTCCAAGCACTGTCCTTTCTGGGGACTAGAAAAAGCCTTAAGTAAAATCCTTGGCTTGCTCCTGTGAAGGTATCAGCTGGATGGCTTTCATGTCCATGAGAGCTGTAATCTGTTTTTGTGCCTCTGTCCATTGATTTTGTGGCAGGTTTGGCATTCCTTTTATCCTTGGCAAGGTGTGGAAATGGAATCTGTATCCGTGTGAGATAATGTCTAGGACCCATTTGTCCTTTGTGATGATGTGCCGGTTGTCTGCAAAAAGTGTTAATTTTCCTCCCAAGGGAGCTGCCAGGTGGGTTTTGCTTGGCAGTTTGATGTTTAAGTCATTGTGTTTGCCTTCTAGTGGCTTGGGGCCTGTCTTCTCCTCCCTTCTGTGTTGAAGTGCTCCACTGGCGATGTATGTAAGGGATTTGTGCTTGTCCTCTTCCCCTTGGGCGCCTGCATTTACCCCTCTGTGGCCTGTCAGAAGCTGGAAAGGACCAATTTTTTGTTGGCCAATTTCTGCTGAAGCGTGGGGGCTGTACCTGTAAGAAATCTTTGACCGTCTGCATAAATTTTGCCTTATCCTCCATTTTCTTTAAAACCTCCTCTGCTTTAACCCCAAATAAAACATCCTGCTGTAGGGGCGCATCCAGTAACTTTGCTTTAACATGATCAGGCAGAGATTGTTCCTTTAACCATGCATGCCTACATATAACAGACCCAGTAACAGCTGCTCTGGAGGAAGCTTCCAAGGCATCAAAACCACATTGTAAAGTATGTTTGCCCACCTGTTCAGCTGCATGCAATAGATCTTGCATTTCCTTGAGTTCAGACTGTTGAGGGTGCGTGTCCATCTTTTGTTTTATTTGAGACATAAGGAATTGCTAGTATTTAAGCATGTGAAATTGACAATTTTGTGCTCTCATAGCTAGAGTGGTAGAGGTGTAAACCTTCTTCCCCCACCTGTCTAGTGCTCTGGAGTCCCTTTTCGAAGGTACAGGATTTTTAGCCATAGAAGCCTTAGCCCCTTTGGGAGATTGTCTCTGGATCAGCAGCAGGGCTTTTGTAAAGGAATTTGTGGGAGTCAGGCACTCTATAGTATCTATCTGGTTTGGCTGGAGCAGGGGGCAGAGAATCTGGATTTAAACTAGATTCTGAGAAAACATCTACTATATTCAAAACAGGGGAGATAGCAAGAGGTCTGTGCTGGGGAAGTAAAAGAAACTCCCGGAGCTTTTTCTTTGAGTCAGAGTAGTCCTGACCTTCCCAGTGGAAATGTTCCCTCATGGTGTGTAAGGTTTCCCCAAAGGAGTAGCCTTCAGGGGGAGAAGCTGAGGGAATTGAGTCTTCAGCATCAGAATCTTCATAAGGGGGAAAAGAGTAATTGTGTTCCTCAGAGGAGCCTGAGGAAACAGACACCTTATCAGAGGAGGCATAATCCTCCTCTTGTCTAGGCCTTTTGACAGGGGGGGGGGGGAGTTGGGAACCCCTGATCAAAGAAATCAAATCTTCAGCCATTTTAAGCATCTGTTTCTTAGTCATAGGGCCTTGACCTGGAGACTGAAGTGTAGGCTTTTTTGGTTTTAGAGGAGTCTTAAGCTTAGCATAAAATTTAATGGTGAGGGTAGTCGGTCTGAATACACCTTCAGAAAACGAAGGTGTTTCTGCAGCACTGGCTTCCCCTACTGCGATGTCGTCAGTTGGGCCTAAGGAAAAAGGCTGCGGTCGGCCTAGAAATCTCTGCTGGGGCATCTGATGCGGCCTAGGGATCCAATTCAGCGGTAGCCTGGGACTGCGTAGGCACCTCACTGAAAGCCGGAGAACTGGCGACCGGGCCAGCCGAAGCCTCTGAGTCCAGCATGGATCTAGGCTGTCTGTCCCTATCCTTGCGTTTTTTATGCACGCCGGTAGTCGGTTGCTCCGATGGCATAATGTAATTAAATTTTCTACCAAAGTAGTGTCGTGCGAAATCAAAGTGACGTTTTATAGTTCGCTTATTGAACCTAGCACAAAACAGACAACCAGTGACATCGTGGTCTGGGCCTAGGCAAGGTATACAAAAAGAATGAAAGTCATTATGAGGTATTTGCTTCCCACAAGAAATGCAATTAACTTTTTCTGACATCAGACTGTGGCAAGAAAGGGTTCCCCAATGGGGTACTTTGCTTTGAAGACTTCAGACTGAAACTCGATTCGAAAATCTCAGGTGTCGGCTGACTGGCACTTGCGAACTGCTTCTGCTTCGGGCACTACGCTGCAAGAAAGACTGACGAAAATGGCGTTGGATGCCTCTGATATACCCCTGGTGCTCTGACGTCAGGGAAGAAGCGACAGCAACAGACGCCGGACCAAGACTTTGGAATTCTGGCCGACTGCGGGACTGCCTGATGGCAGGATAACCCAAGTGTGATGACTGCAGCAGGGTAACACGATGAACATCGACATTGTATAGCATACTTCTGTTTTGTGATAGTGCCTTAATATCTGAAAATTACACTTATAATAATTTCACAATATTTCAAAACAATATTAATCTATAAAACCATTTGTGCTAAACAGCAAGTATCAGTGGCAGTATCGTGTGCTTTAATGTTTTGTATGACACCATTCATTCATCTGTAGATCATGCAGCTTTTATGAAATTAATGTAGTTATGAAAATATAGGTAGTCAGAACTCTTTTACCAAAGGAGCATTTATACTTCAAAATATCTTCAAATTACCCAGCATATTTTAATGCCATTCGTTATTAACACCCACTGCTTTAATACACCGCCCACAACATGACAGTATTTTATCCTATTTTTAAATTATTAATGCAAACATGGAAATATGTCATATCTTTCATAAATTTTTGTAAACACTCCTTACCAGCTCTGCACATACATACCTTGTGACTACTTTACTGTCTTGCTTAGCAAATCATGTCAGCTTGTAGATGCCACCTTGCTACCTTAGATTTTGTGTGTGAACCTTAAGAAATTAGGCTGTAAAAACAAAGATGAGTACACTCACTTAAGCAGTACAAGGATGTCTCCTCTAAAGATGAGTATACGTTTACAGGATGTACAAGAACTCTGCTTTCCTGACAATTATACTCTTGCAGGAAGCAGAGAGTTAATAAAATCCTGACAAAAATGGTGCCTGGACCATTCAGGAATCAGACTAGGCTATCTGCCAGAGGGCATTTATAAGCCTAGCCAGAATTGTGTTTCCTTTTGCCACCCCCTTAGATTAGTTCCATGTGCCTCTGTCCAGCAGAGCCAATGAGGTGATACCCGGGGTAAACTTTCTATTTCCCATCCACTCATCAAGGTTTCTCTTGAAAAGTGTTAGCAAGGAGCTCTGCCTAATGTAGATTGGAATCTTGTTCCAGAGCATGGGAAGTCTCTGGGACAAGAATCTATCCCTCCAGCACGTCCTATTTATTGTTGTGGTGAGGTTTAGATCCCTAGAGCGTGTGGCTCGGGGGATATGGTTTTCTTTAGGTGGAGCATGTCCATCAATTCTAGGTTGGACATGGCCTTGTATGTCAGGCACAGATCACCTCTGAGGTAGGCAGTATGCAACAGAGTACAGCTGGAGTTTCTTCAGTCGAGCTGCATAGGGCATCTGTTTGAGGCCAGTGATACTCTTGGTGAGGTACTTCTGTGGTCTTTCCAGCTGTTGCCGGTGTCTTGTAAGGTACATCCCCAAATGGGGCGTTGTACTCTATGATGGGTCTGAGGAGTGATGCATAGAGGGGCACAATGACCTCTTTTGCTCTGGATGCAAACCTGTTTGTGATTAGGTGGGCCACACAGAAGGATTTTCTAACCACTTTGGCAATGTGATTATCAAAGGAGAGATGACTATCAACTTGGGTCCCCAGATCCCTTATTACATCTTCCATATTTAAGGGGCTACCACCTATGTGGTAATTTGTGGGTATTTTGTTTTTTCCAAAGGGGATGACTATGCACTTTTTGGCATTTAGCTTGAGGCCATGGTTCTGACACCAGGTATCTATCTCAGTGAGACGCTTTTGGAGGATGTCTGTGTCAGCCGGAGAGTTATAGTCCCTAGTTTGCAGTCGTCTGCGAACTTGGTCAGCCATAGACCTCCTGTGCTTGCCTGTACCTCTGAGAAGTATATGCCTAACAGGAGGGGTACTAGGACTGAGCCCCGGGGAATGCCACTTGTAACCAGTTTAGAGACCGACCTAACTCCCACAACTCTTACCATGTGGGTTCCGTCCGTGAGCCAGTTAGCAACCCATCTCATGACATAGGGATTTATGTTCAGGCTGGTGAGTTTGCCTATAATATCAGAATGGGGAATGGTGTCTAAGGCCTTTGCGAGGTCTAGGTAGGCTGCGTGGACCACCTTTCCCTCATCTACAGCCTTGGTAACTGTTTCAAAGAAGTCCACCAGGTTTATGAGGCATGATCTCCCTTAAAGCCGAACTGGGAAGGGTCCAGTGTTTGGAGGTTCCCAAAGTCTCTGTTAATGAGATCCATGATGCGCTCCATAGCCATGCAGACCAAGCTAGTCAGGCTTATAGGGCAATAGTTCCCGGGGTCTGTTGTGGCTCCACCTTTGTGGAACAGAATAACCGTTGCTATGCGCCACTCTATGGGCACGTAGCCTATGAAGAGAGTGAGTTCGTACAGTGTGTTTAGGTGAGGGGTTAGTTCATCTTTTTGCTCATGTAGGACGCAGCCTAGGACACCATCCGGTCCCACTGATGCTGTGTTTTTGGCTTTGGATAGGGCTGTTTTAACCAGAGTGTCTGTGATTTCAGGGGCAATACATTCTTCTGGTATGGTTATGGGTTATTTTGGGGGTGGGGAGGGTGAAGTTTGCACTGAACCTGCCAGGATGTTGGCGATATCTGTCGGTTCAGTGTATTTTGTGCCATTCTGCACCAACTCAGAGCAGATCTGAGAATTCCCACTTAGATTCTTGACATAGCTAAAGAATCCCTTGTAGTTATCTTTGGAGTCCTTGGCAATTGTTCTTTTGAAGCTAGCCTTGGATGATTTTATGAGGGATCATAGTTTCTTGCTGATACTGATCAGGCAGGTCTTACTTTCTTGGGACTTTACTCTTTTCTGTATTAGTTTCCTCCTATTTTATAGCTTGTTTTTGGCAGGGGTCCACCAGAATGATTTCCTTTTCTTAGAGGAGTGAGTCTTGGTTTTGCTTGGGATAGCATGATTCATGCATTCTTGTAGGTGCCCGTAGAGTGCATTAGTAAAGGATTTTGCAGCTCTGGCAGCGTTATCCTTTAGCATGGGGGCTTTGAAACTTTCCACCTCGGTCTTAAGTAATGTAAAGTTTGCTTTTGAAGTTTTTCATGTGGTTTCTTTGACCGGGGTGGGGGCGGAATGTGGATATCCATAGTGATTAGTTTCTGGTCGGATCTAACTAGTGAGGGGTTGACCTGGGTGTGGAACACCGGTCGCCCATGTTGATGATGACCAGGTCCAATATGTTGCCACCTCTGGTGGGGGTGTTGACTAGTTGACCCAGGGCGTTTATAAATTCTAGGAAATGTTTCACAAGGGAGTTAGTACTTGTGTAGTTCTCCCAGTTAATGTTTGTGTAATTGAAATCACCCAATATCAAGGTGCTTGGTAGGACCTTTATGTTTCCCAGTATTGTCAGAAATGCGGAATGTGGGTCCTAGGACATGGTAGGTGATCTGTAGCAAGCTACAATTTGAATTGCAGTTTTGCCCATTGTTAGTTGCATGTGGATGATCTCTGAAGCATCGTGATGTGCCACTAACCTGAAGGTGTGGGTATCCTTGATGAATATGGATACGCCCCCGCCATTTGTATTTCGGTCTGGGTTTTGTGGCAGAAATGTATGGTATGAGTTGTAGCCTGGTAGTGCTGGGGTGCTCTCTGGAGCCTTGGTTTTTGTTACTGCACATATATCGATTTTCTCCATACTGAGAATCATTCAGAGAGTTAGGTTTAGGGATGACAGATGGGGTGTAGCAGTAACCCTTTCTGTTGAGTGATGAGATCTGCTTGGTGTGGCAGTTTGAGGTACTTGCTCCCTGGTTAGAAGAAGGAGAGGGGAACCAACGCTGTCTTGAACAAAAAGAGAACCACAAACAAGAATTTATTTATTTTTTTTGATCTTTAGAATAACTCCTTGAATAAGAGGTAGTAGAGGGAAGGAGTAAAGCAGCTTCCTTGTCCACTGAAAAGTGAAAGAATCTGTCCTCCAAACTGAGGGGCAAGGGTCACTGGTGCAAAACAGTGGAAGCTGTTTGAGGGGCAAGGGTCACTGGTGCAAAACAGTGGAAGCTGTGTGTTGGTATTTGAAGCAGACCGGTCTATCTGAGGGGTCCCCCCACTGTAAGGATGCCCTGGAAAACCTGACTGTTCAGGGTCCATTTGTGAGGGTTTCCAAGGACCTGCTTAAAACATCAGCTAGTAACATTATTCTGTGATGGGATGGATACAGCTGTGAGTGACATGTTACTCTGACTGGCAAGGTCCCAGGCTTCCTGAGCCAACCTGTAAGTTTGGCAAGATCTGGTCCCTGCTTGCTTATGTACCACATTACTGTTGTGTGGTATGTTAACACTCATAGGGTGCCTGGTTTCCACAGATGTGAAAAGGAGTTTAAGAGTTTGGATGAATGCCCTCATTTCATTTATGTTGATGTATTATTTTAATAACCTTGGATACCATCTGCCCTGTGCTAATTGTTGATCTGTCCAGACACCCCACAGCCAGTGAGAAGTATCTGTATATGCATATCCTGAACTGGGGCTGGAGTAGTGAAAGAAGTCCTGGGTTAGGGGGGTAGCTATGGGAGCAGCTTGTGCTCCCATTTTTGCCAACCTGGTCATGTTGGACTGGGAACTCAACACTCTGTTCCATAGCACTCATTTCTCCCACATCATGCACTATTCTAGATTTCTTGATGACATTTACATTCTTTGGAACCCCAGTATTGATCAGTTGGAACAATTTATACAGTTCCTAAATGATAGTAATGAATATTTGAATTTCACTTATTCATTCAATACAGTTGGTACAGCATATTTGGACACTTATATATATGAACATGAAGGGAAATTACACTCTAAAATATACAGGAAAGATACGTTTTCCAATAACTATTTAGAGTATAATAGTCATCATCCCCCCCAAACTTAAATACAATATCTTCAAGGGCCAATGCATCAGGGCCTCACGAATGACATCTGACCAAAAAACATTTGTTAGTGAAATAAACAATATAACCAATATGTTTAGAGATAGAGGATATCCTGTTGACATGATGAATAATGTGACTCAATATGTCCTAGACGAATGGGGAAAGAAATACAAACCCCTATTAGGATTGAGTAGTAATATACTGGGAGATACTAATACAGGTACGAGTACCAACATAGGGACTACTACAAACAGTAATCATCAGAGAGCTTACCTTTTGTTATACAGTCCCTCTGCTAGAGATATTATTGATTTATTGTCCAAATATTGGTATTTAATTACTGGTGATCCCATATTATCAACTATGATGGGAACAAAACCGGGAATAGTATACAAGATGGGCAATAATTTAAAAAGGTTATTGGAACATCATACACAAAGTGATAGGAAGAGGAATACACCAATTGAAAATTATACCAAGAAATGTGGATGTTGCAGTCAATGTAATTATATTTATGAAGATAAGAAAATTAAGTTGCAAAATAACACGAGAACTAAAAGTTTTTAAAGGGCAACTGCAACTCTAAGATGGTAGTATATTTAGCGATGTGCAATCAATGTCCCTGTTTCTATGTGGGAAAGACCGAGAGAAGTTTAAATAAATGTATTTATGAACATGTTTATAAAATTAATAAGAAGGATTCCACCAACGCCTTATCTAGACAAACAGAAAGTAAGGGTCATACGAAAGGATTTAAATTTGCGATAACAGATATTATTAAAACTGATCCTAGAGGAGGTGATCCTAAAATGCACCTAACATTTAAGGAGGTTTGGTGGCAAATTTACCTCGATGCAACTACTGCACCTGGATTGAATGATAGTATTTCTTTAAAACCCATCTTATTACATTAACATACATATATTTTTTATTTTTCTAAATATATATCAATACATAACACACAATACTTTCATATCCATTTTAATTTTTACCATTTGAGTACAGGTACTTGTCAATGAAAACTAATCCTGTTCGCCTACATCTTATATATTTCATGGGGTGTCGCTATGAACTGTTAACATTATTGTTGACAATTTTTATTATCTTGTTATTATTTTATCCCATGAGCATAAGGTATTTGACGTAGTCTTGTTATGATATAGGACCCATCTAGTTGATATATTGAGTGCGTGCAGAATTTGATTAGTGGGATTTACCACTCTCAATTTTATGCATGCCAATTACAGGTCATTTCCAATTTCGTTTGCACAAGTTTATACATCTTTTATAGTAATAGTATTTAATATGATGAAATAAGATACTATAAATGAGAGACATTATTTTATCAGTCATACACAATCTATCAGAGTAGTGGACAAGAACTACATTGGCCTTTATTAGGTTAATTAATTATATGTGTGAATAGTGATAGCTTTAAAACTATGATATTGTCCCGGTTAGTCAACAATTTTAAAAAGTAACATACTGCAGTTCGGAAAAGGCAGCGTACTGCAGTAATAATAGCTATCAGCATCCACCAATCTTATTTTTGTATACATGATAAATCAAGTATGACAAGTTTTTAATTCACTAATGTTTTAAATGTTATTTTTTACTTAGAAGTTTGGTTTGATTTATTACCATTTAGGACGAGACCAGTAGATTTTACTAGATAGAATGTATATGATCCGATCGTAGGTTAAAGATGAAACGAAAGGAAGTAGGAAATACATATGGACCATATTTTAAATGGAAGCATTTTACAGTATTTTTCAGAAACACAAATACATTAACAATCTTTTGAAGTAGATGAATATGTTTCATTATGATCTTGATATGACAACAATGGGGAAGAATTATTTAAGTCATTTGATAGTGATGACAAAATTAATATAACACTACTGTTTATATTGTAGGTCTACAATGTTACCAAAACAACTCATTAAAATGTCAAAGAGTGTTGATTAGATAGACCAGTTGTTTATTATTATTATTTTAATAGTATTTTGACAATAGCAGAGTGAATGTTATTTTATATATGTAAGTCATCGGGAATGTTTACAGTGGATATAACAATAGGGCAATGTCCCTTTAAGATTTTGAAACTTCTGGCGCTAAAAAATCTACATAAGGCGTCTAGTTGTTATACAGTGTTCTGAAGAAGCCCGTTCTTACGGGTGAAAGTGCTTTACCACTGTTTTACTACTTTTGGATAATTGTGGACATTTTGTTACTATTCTTGTTTGGAAATAACCGGCTGTACTTTTAACTAACGGCAAGTGGCGTTTTCTTCCATCTGTTATTTAAAGGTGAGCGAGAACTTTTGTAGGCGAGCGAGCACTTATTGGGAACTCCGTGTACAACTATATCTACAAGATATATAGGCAGCACCCGTCTGTGATATTTTTCTCCCAGGTGGAGAAAGATTGGGTCAGTTTGAGAGGGGCAGGGTAGGACGGGGGGGGGGGGGCGAGGAGAAAAGATGTTGGACAGTCACAGAGATCTGTCCCCAGAGGGAGGCCTCCCAGATGAGGCACCCCCTCTATGGTTTACCTGAGAAATCTTTGTTAGCCTTCCTGTGTTTCTGGCTAGGCCTAAAGTTTCTTCTGACAAAACAGGTTGGTTTGGTTGGGTAATTCCCCTGCTATCTAGGTGCAGAGATTAAGAGAAGCTGCCTGCAGTCCTTCATGGTTTTAACCTGCTCTTGAAGGGTTCGAAAAAGCTGGCAGCTTTAGGGCCAAACAAAAGGTCTTAGTCTAAATGGTTGTCCACTGCTTTTCTTTTCAAAGCCTCAGGAATAAGTTGGGTGTGTAACCATGCATACTTGTGGATTACACAGCCTGTAGCAGCTTCTCCAGACAAGGACTCAACAGCGTCATAACTGCATTTAATGCTTATGTAGCCTGATTAACAAGAGGAAAACATCTGTGGTTTAGTATCAGTGTCCTGCAAATCCACTATTACATTATGTAAAGCATTGAGAATGGATACGGTCTGGTCATCTGGGTCTGGTAAATTGTAGCCCTGAATTCCACAGAGGAGGAGGTATAAACCTTTTTATCCCACCTATCCACAGCCCTGCTATCCTTGTCTGAAGGGAGGGCATTGCCATTCAGTTTAGAAGGCTTATCAGATGAGAGGAAAATAAGAGCAGAGTCCACAACAGGATTTTTAAACAGAAACTTATGATCATCGGGGATTTTATAAAATCTGTCAGGTCTTTTGGGAGCTGGAGGATGGGAGTCAGAAGCAAAATAAATGGATTGAAAATCATCCAAAAAAGCTTCAAGAACTGGAGGTAAAGGGGAAGGGGCTGGATTGTCCAGTTTCAAAAGAATGAAGTATTTTTTCTGCACTTCTAAAAATCTGTCTAGATTCCCACTCAAAATGCTTCATCACATGTAAGAGCATCTCTGCAAAGGAAGCTTATTCTACTGCAGAATCAGGTTAAATGGAGTCCTAATCATCCAAAGGGACTAAGTTAGGAAAAGTACATTTGAGAGTAGAACACAGAATGGTCAGAATCAGAAACCTCTTCATCTTCAGAAGAAGATGAAACTACAGCCATCTTCTGAGGGGTGGGGGGAGGGGGTTGAGAGAAGGAAGGAGACGGCTTTAAAGCCTAAACAGCCTTAAACCAAACCTTGAGAGAGAAAACATCCATCCCTTCTCCCCAGAGGAGTAAGAAGATGGTGGACGGGAAACATGTTTCATTTTCTGATGCTTCTTTTTTTTGGTGTGATGTCCACCTGTACTAGATGCAGTGGCTCATTTTCCTGATGTAACTTGAGTAGTTTGCCTAGGATCTCTTCCCTAACCAGGATAGGAGGGATAACCTCTGGTCCCTTCATTATGATGATTTGTAGTTCAACTACATCTGCAGAATCTTCAGCCATCAAGGCCTCCAATGCCATACTGGTCTCCAGTGGGGTCTTGGCAGAAGTCATCAGAGTATGTATTGGATGTACCATGGGTTCTGAAACCTCAGCGGATGTGCTGGAATCAGAAGGGGAAGAACGTCTCTGGCCTCTGAAGCTTTTTCTTAAGTGGTGGAGGTACATCTAGGGAAGTGGAACCTGCCATTTTGGAGTGAGTCAAGCATTGTGAGACGCTGGATCTCCAGGAAAGTGTTAATAGACAACAAACAAGACAGCAAAGTCTTAAGAAAAAAGGATAAGCAGATGGAACAAGCTCTGTAGTACTGTTCCACTCCTAAGTGGAAGTTAATCTGGATGTGCAAGTACAAGTTGTTGTAAGGGATTTGCCTACCACATTTGTACTTGTCTCTCCTAGCTGATACCCAATAAGAAATAAGTAAGAAAACAGTTAAGAAATATAAAGAATGGTTGCCCAGTGGGGCACTTATCTGAGTACACTAAGCAATGGTACCCAGTGCCCAAACGATGATCGGTCAGATGGATAAGAGACCTGTGTCTTGGCTGGCAGTCAGACAAGAGAACCTATGCTTGTACATCAACCTATATACCCCCACTATTGTGAAATGTTGTCTCAGATGTTCAGGCTTCCCCTTGTCCTGTTTAGGATGGAAAAGGTCATGGTATGGAACAGTGATTTCTATTATACCTTGGCATAGTTGACAGGTAAAATTCCTTCACTGTTATTGGTTTTCCTTTCTTGCCCAGCTTCTCAAAAACCTTTGATCTGGGGGATCCAAAAAGGAATTGTCTAGTGGAGCATTCATAAACTCAGCCTTGACCTGATTGAACAGGGGGCAAGTCCTGAGCCATGTATGTCTATGAATGACAGAACCAGTGACAGTTGCTCTGCATGATGCATCCAAGGCATCATAACCACACTTCAAGGAGTGTCTGCTGTCTCTTGAATCTCCTTTGACAAGGTCCTATCAGCAACAGTCTTTGCTTTAGAATTTTGTCATGCAAGGATTCAAGGTACTTTAACATACAAAAATTGGCAAGTTAGTGTGCTCATTGAAAATGCAGTAGAAGTACAAGCTTTTTTTTTTTTTTTTTCAAATCTGTCTAATGGACTACTTTCCCTGTCATTGTGTAGGGGATGTCAAGTTGGCCCCTTGCGTACTCCTTTTGTGGATGGATGTAGAGGCTACTGAGGGGTCAGCTTTTGTGGATGGATGTAGAGGCTACTGAGGGGTCAGCTTTAGAAATCTTGTAGAGGTGGTTGTGCAACTCAAGCTCCTGTAAAAGCGGTTAGGTTTCCTGGGAGGAGGTGGGAGAGAATCAGGGTGCAAAGAAATGGCTTCAAAGAAGTCATCAAGCACTACATGTACAGGAGGGACAGCTTAGTGGCCTGGGTGAAGGTAAACTCAACAATTCCTTGTAATGGGTCTGAGCTTGTGAGAATTGTTTGCTTTCCCAACTGAAGGCCCCCTCCAGTCAATGAAGGATATCCCTGAAAGAAAGGCCATCTGGGGTAGAAGATGACAGGATATCAGAGTCTGAGTTAGGGTAATGTGGGGGTGGTAGCTGCTCTGAGTAGGACAACTCATCTTTTGAGTCAGAGTAAGCATATTTTTCCTGAAAAAAGTCACCTATCTTCATATTTTAGAGTAGGAGGCTTCAGGGGTAGTAGTCATAGTGCAGGAGGGCTCCCTGGATTTCAAGGATTCCTGTGCTATTTTAAATCGTCCTGGTGTTCAACCTAAACTGAAATGGCAGAGGGCTGAGAAGAGGAATGAGGAAGGCTGACTGTTTGCTTTGGCCCTTGCATCTGTTTAGAGAGACAGTGACCCGAGGTTGCAGTCATCAGACCTCTACATTGGCGAGGGGTTCAGTAACTGAAGCAGACAGGGTGTCTCCCACATTACCTGCAACACTAATGTTAGACGCTGAAGCCTGCTGGGAGCCATCAAACCTGGATGACACTGGTGTTGTGGAAGTGAATGGTAGATGCCACAAGCTGTGGCGGCCTCCTGAAGACTAGCACCAGAGGGTTTGGGCCTGGAAGTGCCCAGACTACGGGGCTGCAAAGGTACCTCACCTGAGTTGATCAACCTGGTATCATGGGGCAAAGCCTCTGAAATATCGTCAAGAGTACGTTTTCCTTGAATTTTTTTGAACGACTGGTAGAAGCTGTGGTTTGTGAAGACCAGGTGGAAGCACCAGATTATGAAGAAGCCGAGGGAATTGAAAACAAGGACTCCATTTAGCAGCTAAGACTTCAGCCCTGTGTTCTAGGATATTCACTCACAGAAATCAAGACATTTACAGACGTCATGCTGGAATTTGCTTCCCACATTTTAAACAACTGTTAACCTTTTTAAAAAATAAGTTATATTCTTACCACCATACCCTTCCATCTGTGTTGTTGAACTTCATTCCATTAACCTCAGGGACTCTGTTGCAATGCTCAGAACTGACCAGTCACCTTCTTACAGCTCGTGATTCCAAACTTGAAATCCTCCTACCTACCCATAATGCCCCGCTCTTCCCACGTTACCTCAGATCAAGTTTGCCCACAAGAACTTGGTGTTCATAACCAACATTAACTATAATACAAAAATAAAGAAAATTAAGGTATATACAGATCTCCCAACAACAGAACATCAGAAGCTCAACCAAAGAATAGAATTCCTAGAAACTTCTACTAGGCTTCCAGAATAAACTTTGTCTAGGGGTAAGGGGGGGGCTGGAAGGTTTATAGTATGAAGTTGGACAACACACATAGAACGTTACATAACGTCTTTATGTGATTTTGTCCACTTCATTCCATTAACCTGAGGGACAGAGTCCCCAGTTACCATAATCCAGGGTGGGCATTAAGGAAGGAAATTCCTAAGTACAGCAGAACTGTTTATTCACAAAGTGCAGTTACTTCAAAACGTTTCTTACTCTGAGCTTCTTCTGCCCAGTTCATTCACACAGTGCAGTTATTTGAAATGTTTCTTATACTGATAAGAGGTGATTTCTTGCAGTACAGCAATTTCAAGAGTATTACAGTGCCCGAGAGACTTCTTTTGCAAAGTTCAGTTATTCAGAGGCGTGTTCTGCTATTGGGCAAAGTTATAAATACTGGCATAAATTTCTGGCGTGAGTGAGTGAGTGAGAGAGAGTTCACGTACATTTGCAAAATCCTTCACTGGCATGTGTTAATATGGCAGACTGATTTTTGAAAGCCCTCACCACTTGTATTTCATCAGAATATTGCAGAGAATTGGAGAATATTTGAGCAAGAGTACGATATTTTTATACAAGCAGCTTATTCTGACAAAGATGCATGCACCAGGGCATTAATTTTGCTAAACCTAGCTGGGTCAAAGGCCACTGAAACAGAGCACTCATTTGTGTAAGCACCAGCAGTATATGAGGAAGAAGGTGAAAAATCTGCATATTGTTGTACAGGCAGAATCAAGGGAAGACCTAGAGTGTTTGAGGCACAAATTCACACAAATGTGCAATCCCCAGACAAATATTACATTAGAAAGGCATTTGTTTTATACAAGAGATCAGAAGCCAGGGGAAACTTTTGCAGCTTCTGGAAAAAGAGATGTTCCGCTGTGGCGACCCCTAACGGGAAAAGCCGAATGATGATGATTACTGACCTGAGAAACAAAGCTAAAAAATGTGCTGGTTTGGTGAATTAAAAGACGAGTTAATAAAAGATAGGCTCATGCTTGGTATTAATAGTGCTGCTGTGAGAAAGATTTTGCTTCGTGGCAATGATTTAACGTTCAGTAAAGCCATTGAGATTTGTCAAATCCATGAAGTTACAGAAATACACACAAATATGCTTGGCAAGTGACAAGAGCATGGTTTCAGCAGGCTCCAGAGGAAATGTAGATGGAATGTAACGTGGAAAACAGAAGGCCTAAGCACATGGCAGCCACAGCCCCTGCTGATTCATCAGGGAAACCACGTAGTTTTCCAGCAAGTTCTTAGAAACCTAAATCCAGCTTTAATGCAAATGGTTACAATTGTGGTGTCAATCAAGAGTCTAAAAGAGAAAAATGCTTTGCATTTCAATAGTACTAAACTGTATTTGCAAAGAGAACAACTTCAGCTAAGTCAAGTACCTGAACTGCCTTGGTCAACAGTAGCCACTGACAAATTTAAGTGGAACAATCAGTATTACTTAGTACTGGCAGACTTATTCAAACTGGTTTGAGATCGACTTACTACCTAATCTAACATCCACTACTGTTATTACTATGTTGAAATGTCTTTTCTCAGTCCATGGTAGTCCACACACAGTTATTTCTGACAATGGTACTCAATTTACCAGTCAGTTGTTTCATAAATTTGCAAGAGAATGGGACTTTGTACATGTCACTAGTAGTCCAGAATATGAACAGTGAAATGGACTAGCTAAACATGCAGTGCTGAGTGCAAAGCAATTACTTGAAAGGTGAAGGCATGATAATACTGATGTCTTTCTGAATTTACTCAATCTCAGAAACATACTCCATGATGATATATACTTGGCTCGTCTGCTCAGACTTCTACCCAGGCAAACCACACCAGCACTGCCTATTAGGTCCAGTTTACGGAGGCCTAAAGCTAAAAACAGAACTATCAGAGTCCAATTATTCAGGAAGCATTCTTTCCAGAAGTCCAGTTATAACAAAATCGAGCAGAATTCTTTGTCCGTTGAAAAAGGAGAGACAGTGAGCATGCAAACAGCAAAAGGTTATGACTGGACTGGTCAAGTAACAGGTATATATACAGAGCAGAGATCCTACTTTGTAGAATCTGAGGGTGTGGAGTACAGGAGAAATTGCAGACATCATCTTGTATCAGAATCGTTGTCGCAGCATTGTTCCTGTGATACAGACTCGAGCTCAGAGCAATCCAGACAATATTCCTGTTCAAGAACGTATCTTAACTTTTACTTCCATTCCTGATGATGTTCCTGATATTCCTAAAGTTGAACATTCAGCAGAGACAGTGCCAGTTTCAAAGTCCAATTCTCAGTTTTATGTCACATGATTTGGTCATACTTCCAGACCCAGTGTGAAATACACAGCGACCTGGACATAAAAGTGTATATACGTACCTAGCTCTGTATAATTGCATGACAAAGAGCTATTCGTATTGTTTGCATGTCAACTGATATTCTCAGCACTGCATGATCTATTTCTCCAAGAGGAAGGCTGTAGAACAGAGTGCATATGCTGTGTTTTTAAGAAGTATATCAAGGACTAACGTGCATAAATAGCAGGCACGTGGTATATTCAGTGCCATTTTGAAAGTGCAGCCAGAGTGTGTGCATGTAAGAATGAATGCAGCTAGTTTGAATACAAGTTACTCAACTTAAAGTTAGTAAGCTTCAATCATGACGTGTTTGTACATATTAAAACTGCTTGAATAGAACCCACAAAAACTTGTCTATTACATCCTGACTAGATGAACGACAGGATAACTGTCTTTATATATAAAAAAAAAAAAAGTATGGAAACTTTGGAGAAACAGCCTGCAGCTCAGACACTCTCCTGCCTGAGGTAATAGCTACTAGAAAAAGAGTTTTCCAGGAAAGGAATACGAGGACTACATTAGCAAAAGGTTCAAAAGGAGGATGGACCAAAGCTTAATAAGCATAGTAAGATCCCAAGGATGAGTAGAGTCCTTGACTGGAGGTTGTAGCAAAAAGGTGCCCCTAAGAAAGGCCTTACATAGCTTAGAAGAGGCCAAAGACATTGAATCAAAGCTAAAATGAAAGTTAGAAATGGCAGCAAGCTGTACCTTGACTATAGAATGACAAGCACCTTCCTTGAAAAAGAAAGCCATAAAGTCTAGGACAATTGAAACTGGTGCTGTAAAAGGACCTATCTGATTCTGCTTTGCCCAAAGGGAAAATCTTTTCCACTTGCTTTTGTAAATCTTGCAAGTGGAAGCTCTGTGATGAAATCAAAATGTCTCAGACTGGAGAATACAGCCTGGGAGATCTAGCCATCAATGGAAGTGGGAAAGCCATGCGGTTAATTTCAGGGTCTGAATGTTGGGACATGGATGCCCTGACGGATGAGACACTAGATCAGGACTTGGATCTAACTTCATCGGGGGGCAAACCAGATGAGATCAATGAAAGGTGAACCAGGTTTGTTTAGGTCAAAAGGGAGCAATGAGGATCACTTTGCTTTGCTACTTGAGAGCTTTCTGTAGGAACTTGGGAATCAAGGGAAAAGGGGGAAAAGGCGTATAGTAGACCAGAGGGCCAAGCATGAACTAGGGTGTCACTGGGGAACTGTCCCTGAGGAGGAATCAATGCAAAATACCTGCTGCATTTGTTGATGAGGGGGATTCAAAGTGGTCACAGTAAGGATAACCCCATTTCTGGACGACTGCATCTGCCATGGACTGGTTCAGGGACCAGTCGTGAGGCATCAGCAGCACTCTGCTGAGTCTGTCAGCTAGGATGTTGGATTACCACCCCAGAATGTGCATTGCTCCAGGAAAGCGGTTGGAAGACGTCATCCACTTCCACTGCCACACCCTCATTGCTTCTCAACAAAGAGGATAAGACTTGGTCCCTCCCTGTTTGTTGAGGTAACAAACGACTGACATACTGCCTGTTTGGATAGCAATAGTCCCCTAAGCAAGAAAGCTGTCTAGTTCTTGAAACGCTAGAAGAACCGCTCTCATCTCAAGAATACTGATATGCAACTTGGTCTCTTGGGGGGGTCCACATGCCTTGGATCATCTGGCCCAGGCAATGCTCCCCCATCTGAACTGGGAGGCATCTGTGGTCAATGAGGCGGTTGGGGAGGGGAGAACAAATGGCCACCTTTGAGTAAGCTCCAGGAACTGGATCCAGGAAAGCAGAGAATTCCTGCACACAAAAGATAGTTTGATGGGAAGGTTCAAGAGACTTCTGAGAAGAGACCACTGTACTGCTGGGGTCCACTGCAAAATATGCATGTGAAAAACATGCCATTGGGAGAAGAGTTACGGGCCTGAAGGAGACTATGCATGGTTGGGGCATGAGGAGCCAGTCGTCCAGACATGGAAATATCAGATACCCTCCCAGTCGCAGATGAGCTGCAACTACCTCTATACATTTGGTGAACACCCTGGGGGCTGTGGTGAGACCAAATGGAAGCACCCAAAAACAGCAGTGACTTATTCCCAGCCTGAAACGTAGAAAATACCTGGAGCGTCTGTCCATTTTGATATGGTAGCATGCATCCATGAGATCTATAGGGCACATCCAATCGCCCATCTTCAGGAGAAGTAAGATGGATTGAATAATGGCCATTCTGAACTTTGTGCGTTTCACTTGCTTGTTTAGGTAGGTGAGATCCAATATTGGCCCATAGGTCCCCTGTCTTTTTGGGTACTAAAAAGAATCTGGAGTAAATGCCCGAACTGACCTGATCGTGGGGAAACCCCTCTTGGATGACCCTTTCTTGTAGTAACTTTCTTATTTCCTGGGCAGTGTCCTCCCTCTGACTGGGTGGGACATCGAGGAGGCAAAATTTTTGTTCAGGGATGTCAGAAAAGGGAATGAAGTATCCTCTGGATACGATCCTTAACACCCATCTGTTGTGTGGGATGGCCTCCCAGGCTTCTGGGTGTAAGGAAAACTGTCCCGCGACTGCTTCACGAGGATCAGGCAACTGTTCATGGCTGCTGGAAAGGCTTGTCCGGGGCAGTTTCCCACGACCCTTGATTTTGTGGACCCCCTCTGCTACATGGGTGGTGTGTACCATTCTGACTATATCCCCCCTCTGCCTCAGGGGGAAAAGTCTACCCGAGTGTCCTGCGACTTCCAAAACCACATTTTCTTACTGCCACGCTGGTTCCAAGAGAAGGTCCATTGTGTAGTAGAAAAACAGATCCTGACGGCAGACAGGGTCTTACCATCTTTTCTCACTCTCAAGGTGTCACGTACCATGGGTCCAAATAAGGTGGAGCCATCAAAGAGAGCATTAATGACATCAAAGAGAGCATTAATGAAGGACTGCTTGAAAGGCTTTGTAAAAATTGCACAGCTTCATACAGACATTACGCCTAATGGCAATGCCTGAACTGGCTGCCCTTGTGGTTCCCTCCATTGTGTGAGAGATAAGCGTCATGGATGCATTTAGCAAGGGAATGTAGGGTGGCCAACCTAGAGGAAACAGACTGCCGCTCCTGGGTAGGTAGGACCCCGGGACTGAGCTAGAAACTCCTTAACTAAGTCCCTTTATAGCCAGGTAAAATGAGACAAGTAGTTTAATACCTGAAGAACTGCGGTGGTGGTGCTGCGGTAGCATTGTCGCCTCACAGTAAGACGTTGTCCTGTCCGATTCTCAGCTAGAGCGTCTCCTGTGTGGTGACATGCGTGAATGGGCGTACCTTCGTTGAAGGTTGTGCGTCAGGGCCGGCAACTCTGCATGTAAAAATCTACTGCCAATCATTAGCGGACTGGAGTTCCGCTGTGGCGACCCCTAACTGGGAAAAGTTGAAAGACACAACAGGTTTAATGCCTGAAGAGCAAAGGTAGATGAAGCGTAGACCCTCTAACCAAATCTGTCCAGATCTCGGGATTCTTTATTTGGGGGTGGACAAAGGAGCTTTCCTACGTGAGCTCCTTCTTGGTGGCTACCACCGCAACCAAGGCATCTACTGGGATTCCTTTGGTCCAAAACTGTTTGTCAGCTGGGGCACTTAAAATTTTATCAGCACACTTGGGGGATTAGGTTCTCCTGTATCGGATTCCTTCCAAGCCCTCGACAACACCAGCTGGATCAGCAGGTCAGCTGGGGGGACACCCAGGTGGTAGATGGGCCGGCCCCGAAAGCCTCCCACAAAACAGACTCCTCCGGAGAAGGGGTATGGGAGGACCACCCAACCTTCTGGCAAAGGATTTCAAAGATGTCTCCGAAGGAGACTTCATCTGGTAGAGATCTGGGAGGCGCTTCACCTTCCTCAAAAAATTGGTATAAGTGGTAAGGAATTCTGTAGGGGGAATCCATGCCTCCTTTTACATGGTCTCATTCTGGGGAGGTATCAGAAGAAGCTTGGGGATCCACTGAGGGAACAGGTGTGGAGGTTGTCCGGGACCCGTGTCCATACAATAGCTCAGAGGTCTCAGGCACAGCTCCAGAGTGGGATGGGGGGTTCCATCGCAGTAATTGCCGAAGGTCTCCTACAAATGGAAAGGACCCTCTCCACAACCTCAAATGCAGGACTCCTAACTACCTGCAGCGGTCTCACCAGGGCCAAAGCCAATGGGGCAGACTCCTCCCAGACAGAATGGGCCTCTCGCTCAGAGGGGGGAGTCTGATACTGATCAAAGGGCGAGGCCCCGAGGGGAAGAGACAGCTCCGAGACCTTTGGAGTCAAAGTCAAGCCCCAGGAACCAGCCTAGACACTACAGCTCTGGAGACACACTTGGAACCAAAGCAGCAGGAACTGAGCCAGTAGGGGAGAATGTCAGAGGTGAAGAAGAAATCTCTATCAGCTCTGACACCCCAGCACTGGGACCCAATGGAACCGACAACTCCGAACCAAGGGATGAGTAGGAGAAGGAGCTACAGGCTGGAACGAGAACAGCCTCATGCATTCAGAAATGGACGAGGTGGACACAAGCCCCATCGGGATCTGTGTCTTGATGAACTGCCTCATGAACTTACCTACATCCTTACAGGACAGGCTTCAGGAAGACCTAGATGAACCTGAAGAGGGAGGTCAGGGAGATCTCCATGGGGAATGGGTCAGAGATCTTCCAGAAGGCACCAGCAGAGAAGACCCTGGCACTAACACAGCTGGAGCAGATGCAGAGGGAGAGCCACTTGGCCCCCTAGTCACAGAGGAGAAACAAGGTGGAGGGGAGGGCAAAGTAAGAGCTCGGAGCTGAACACGTCGGTATGAAGACTGATGTCTCTTCCACGGAGGTTCCGAGGAGAACCGCGTGGGAAACTACCTCCTGGACTCCCGGGAATCCTTGGGCTTCTTAGCTGGGGGTTGAGCCCCCGAGGTGGTGGAGGGAGGGAGCAAGGCCTTTAAAATGAATTTGCTTCTCCTATCTGGCAGAAGCTGGGGGTGAAAAGCCCTGCATATGTCACAAGAGGCTTCCAAATAGAAAGGCCCAAAACAGTAGATGCACTCCCAGTGGGCATCAGATAAGGGAAACTTCCACTCACAGGAAATGCACTTTTTAAAACCCAAAGGCTTCTGATCAGCCATAAGCAGAAAAGAAGAATTTTTTTAAAGCCTAACAGATAGAACCCAACAGCTAGAAAAAAAAAAAAATGAAGGCAGCAAAGGAGAAGATAGAATAGATAGAAGTATCAAAAAATTGGAAACTCACTCAAAAAACTCTAAACGGAGAAGCTCAGCAGAGCTCGCTGCTAACACCAAATATGGTAAATGTGATCTGAGGTAACGTGGCAGGAGCGGGACATTGTGGGTAGGTAGGAGCAGCTCAAGTTTGGAATCTCGAGCTGTAAGAAGGCAGACGGTCAGTTCCGAGCATTGGAATAGAGTCCCTCAGGTTAATGGAATGAAGTGGACAACATCAGATCAGTAAATTAAAAGTGGAAACCCCCATAGGATATTTAACTGACTGGTAGAAAGGTGAAATTCTGGACAAAATGAGTCGAACAACGGACTGCGAGTGTTTTACACACTATGAAATGCATTGGACTGCCCAGCTAGAAAGAAGTGGAGATGGTGCCAATGAAAGCCCTTCTTACATCTAGATGCCCATCATCGATCATCCTTCAGCTAGGGATGATGTAAAGACTCTGGAATTGGGCCAGTCATGGGCCTATGCATGGCAGGAAGACCCAAGAATCAGTACTACAATACCAGCTACAAAGAACATCATAGAGATGCTGACTGACGTTTAACGCTAATGTTCACATTCAGAATGGTAGAGATCAAACACATGCTGATTCAAAACAGACATTTAGTGGTTGAGAATATACCAGTTTTTAATCCAAAGACATGGCAAAAGGGTATACCAGCTTTTAATAATGCTTATTTTAAATTTTCCATGTCTGCATCACAGGACTGCTGCAGAATTTATACAAATATGTAGTGTAGCTGTTTATGGCCAGAAATATTCAACCCCTTAATAACAGTAAAGTTCATCACAGTGCTTTACCTATTCAAACATCCTTCTAAAATGCTTCTAAATATTATTACAATTCCCATGGGGCAGAAGAGTCATTTGTGCCCAACAGTTAACTATATCTCCAGAGATGAAATTATGAAATTGTATTTTTCTCACCTTGTGCGTACAAAGTAAGAACTGCCTGGATTCCGATGTAAACACCTTCAAACTGGTACGTTTCAAACATCACCTACAAGATGAAAATGCACAGTAAGATATAAAAGGTCTGTCTGAAGTCAGTTGTATTCTATAATGTCTAACAGTCAGGTGGACTTGCAATATTCGAAGGAGTGGGCAATAATAAACCACACAACAAATGCCACTTGGTTATAGGAAATACACAGAGTTAAAAAAGATCACCCAACTGATGAAACCACTGACTAGGTTCTATTTGAAACAATAGAGAGCTTAATCCATCCATTATCCCTTTTGCCCATTTTCCACATGGGATCAGGGTATCACTTCAACAGTGGCAAACATCTAGAGCCAAGGGTCACACCTCCAGGGGGCTAGCCTTGCTGCTGTTGTTTTTCCATACCAATCACACACATGCACATCTTTGGCCAACTTAGAGTGCCCAATCCACCTACTGTATTTCTTTGTTGTCTGGGAGGAAACTGCAGCACCCAGAGTAAACCCACACAAACACAGGGAGGACATGCAGACTCCACACAGAAGGCACCTCAGCCAAGAATCGTACCAGATAGCATTGTCATCTCACAGAAAGAGGTTATCTGCTATGCCACTGTGTTGCACTTGATCAGTAAATCCAAATCTTAACCATGTGTAGACATCATGAAAACCCAACACTCAGATACAGAACTATAAGAGATATTAGCTCATAAAATTTAACTTAAGCTTCATTGCATCACACCTGTCAATCACTAACTAATATAGTAAAAAAAGTTTTACAACTTTAAATTGAAGGAATGAAACCTTGTGAAATCCTCAGCCAAACATGAACTTTCTAAATGAACGTCAGATAAAACAATTGAAAAAATACAGCATGAATGATTACCTTATATTCTCACTCGCTCCCTCTGATACACCAAGGCTTTAACTGAAGTAGCGATCAGCATCTGTTCTCCACCCTCTGCTTTAGGGAAACATTCTGGATCTATTATGCATTTTTTCATAATGACTAAATGCTTTGCACCATTATGTAACAAACAAGTGCCTTTTAAGAAACGCTTTGCACAAAACTAACTGAGCTTCAATTTGCATTTCATTTAAGTCCATCTACTAACCTCATTCAGTCTACAGCAGTCAGATAATTGACACTGCATTATTTTAGATGGACACAAGCATCAAAAAGGCCTGTTCTAAAATTTCCTCTTGTATTATAGACTTTTACCCCAGTTTCAAGTAATAGCCTGCTTATTTCTACCAGTTCCTTTGGCATAGAAGGGATAAAGCTGGAACATAAGGTGACTCGCATTTGATTATTACAGCAAGATCTAGTAGAGCAGGCAACGGACAAGAAAAGAGGAGGTTCTGCATGTTCATCTTCAGAGGGGGGGGGGGGGGGCAGTGAGAGTGATGTCCTGGATTGACCAGCTTCTGTGAACACTGGATGATAAGGTAACAGTTGGAGGTGGAGATGGGCATGCAGGCATGTTTTGTAGGTGTCGCCATTTTGGGAGGTGGGTGGCACTCCTTCTCCATACTATACAACACACAGTAGCCTACAGGGAGTACAGCATATCATAGGGATAGTAACTCCACAACCACTTCAGCTTCTCAGTCTGTCATAGTATCACAACCTCTCAGATGTGCTTCACTTGGACATGAACAGCTCCTGCAAGCCATAAAGTACTTTTACCTGGTAAGGTGAACCCCCTCTCAAGCAACAAAAAGTGCAGAGATAAATCAAATGGAGGCGATGGGCATCATAGCAAAATAGAGGTGTGACTTGTGGGAGGCTGTACTCAGCTGCAACTCTCCAATACTTAATAAAGATCAACCCCACTTCAGACGACAAACCACAAGCTGAGTACAGAAAAAAAAGCTGACAAAGTGCTAACTTGCAGAAACACAACACCATTTAATAACTCACTGATGTATTATCATGTACATATCTCCTATGGAGTACTGCCACTAAAAAGCCAATCTGTGGAACAGATGTAAGATGACTAAGAAATTCCGATATGGAATAAGGAATACAATCAGACCATCAATGGGACAGAAGTAAAAATACAGAATGGCCAAAAGCCTGCATAACCTCATTCCTGATGCAACACCACAAGCGCAACCTGTGGCAGTGATGAGGTTAATAGCAGGGGCATTATTAGCTCTCTTATTTTTTCACCATTTTCAAGGAGGATGTCCTCAAACTACAGGATGTACTGGGTTTTATACAAAAAGCCACATTCACAGAATGGTTTAACATTATATATATATATATATATATATATATATATATATATATATATATATATATATATATTTTTTTAAGCATATAAACACTGGGCAAGAACATTTACTTACAACTTCCTTTGAGCATGATCCTAGCTTCAAATGCATAACGAACAGAGACATCCTGAATTTTAACAACTTTTTGCCATTTTTGCATTTTTTTAAACGCAGTATTTTCTAAACACTACAACATTCTTTCATTTTCTAACAGCCCTCATTATCCTTAATTTCACCATATACATATATGTCAATGGTACCATAATACTTCCAGACCATAGTATAAAAATTTTCTAGACAAAATACCTGCAAACTTAACCTTGTACAGTATACTGCAGGAGGTAACAGAAAGACAAGCATACAACATAATCTAAAAACGTGTGCATGTCTATCTGCACTAGTAAAATACAAATTTGCTACAACATACAGAATGACAAAAATCACTTTCTAACATTTAGGTTTACTTTCATAAAAACACATCAATAAGACTCAGATATATATAAAATATTCCATCATCTAGATGGAAATTATCTAAAGTCATTAATAAAGTTGGTAAAAACATACCATCAGTAGGTGAACAAAGCCATTTGGATGGTATCTATCAATATAGATTGTATCTCATAAACCATTTGAGACTTGCAAGTTTTAGAAAATATGATCACAACTACGGAATGCACTTAGCAATTTCAGGTACAAAAGCAAGGACACAAGTTTATCTTCATGTAACATGTTTCACTACTTACAAGTCCTAAAGGTTTGGGTGGGGCAAGCAAAAATTCTATAAAAAAAAGTATATGATTTTTTCTTTCTACTTCCGATTTAATGACAACAGAATGCAACTATATTCCGGACATGTACTGTACTCATCATAAAAATAATCAGATATCTACCCCTAGTGGAAACAGCACGCACAATGCAACACGCCAGACTGTAATAGTGGAATACATACTGACAGTTATGTGTAAAAGCCCATGCATTAGTCTCCTTTTGACAATTCATAACATTTGGGAAATGCACAAACACTCGGGTACAAATTACACAATGCTGCCAATTATGTCCATCACTGCTAAAGTTTATCACACCACATTGACCTGGCTAATGCAGGTTATTTTGGATGCTGTATTTGTTCACTCAAAAAAACAAATTTTCTGAAATACATATACTTATATAATGATTTACATTTTAGACATCATGCCACCTCATTACATATACATTCTAGACACGTACTATATTCCATACCCTGAAAAGAAGTCATGTACCCAGACCTTACAGAAAGGGAATTTAATACAAGCTTGGTAGCCTGGGACATTATGGCCACAAGACCTAATAGTGCCTGTCAACAGAAGGTTATACAGCTGAAATAGACCATTTTCATGTTCACAATTCCCAGTATTTTTTATATGAACATTTTGAAATGCTTAAACATTATTTTCAGTAAATAATAATGGTTATAATTCTTATAAACATCATGAGATAAGAGTATTTTATGTAGTACATATTCACCTCTGTGAGAAATATGCCATGAAATTATAAATTCCAAAATCCAAATGTTACAGCTTCACTATGTTTACAGCACCAGAAACATTACTTTCGGACACACACACACACACACACACACACACACACACACACACACACACACACACACACACACACAAACCAAAACAGTTCACTGTTGACATGCTACATTGCCCTCCGACTACAAAGAAGTCTATCCAAAAATAAGACTTGTGATAATTATTTTTCATACACACCTCCATACACAATCACTCTGCCTCTGGGAAGCTGGAATGACTATCTACAGTGGTCAGCCACTTTTATGCACAGACTTTCACCACCCTCCAGTAATATCTACATTGTCAATGGATACATTTCTGGTGTTTTACTGCGACCTGGTAAATGAAATTCTAGCCACAGTAATGTATTTCACTATTTCATGCAAATACAATGTTCCTGACAACAACCTGTTTTCAAAAACAGAAAACTTTCCCACCTTTAAAATAAAATATTTATTCTTCCGACTCTGCTGTCCAACTGTGATCAAATGAAAAATTCTGGCTACAGTGGCATAGTTCAGTTTGCTTCATACAAACACACACAGCCCCAGATAAGCCAAACAGTCACTTTTACAGACAGTCACTCCCACCCACAAAATCATCAACTCTGAGTGGTATAAACCTAACATTTGACTGATCAGCTGAAAAATAGATACAGCAATGTATTTCAACTTGTTGCAACTCTCTGTAAAGCCGTAATGATAATCATTTAATTTTGATCTAGTAAATATAACGTCTATCTTTTGCATTCAGCCTGCCTCCTACAACCTTCTAAAATAATCACTTTCTGACTGCATACACCTATGACATTTCTGGTCAGGTGAAAGAAACAATTGCCTCTGTAAGGCATTTCAACTTATTTCTCAAGAATATATTACATGGGGCCCCTGTCAAACCATGTATACAATTAGCATTCACATAAAAAGTGTGCCCCCCCCCAAACAACCACTCCGGATGTTTAATTCTAATTATTTTTTTCCTCTGCTCACCTACATGTACATCCTATACCAGACTTCACATTAAGAAATACTTTATCACTGTGCTGTTAACGTTTTACCTGATTGTACTGACAGTACTTTTTATATTTAATATTACCGGCAAGAGAAAGCAATTCCTGAAGATCAGTTCATCTGCACGCTAACAATGCCTTTCAAAATGAGGAAAAACTAAGCAAGCACCAGCAACACAGGTATCCAAGTAATGACAGAGTTCAGTGCTTAATTCGTATAACAGGTAAATTATTACATAGCCATGGTCTGTTGCTACGTCAGTGGGTGGGAAGTGCTACAACTTCCTAATGGTACTGATGGCCTTACTTTCAGGTTTATTTTGAGATCATTTTTAAATTTAGGATAACAGTTACTGCATTGACTATGCTAACCAGTATTTATCCATAAAGTGCTCCAAAAGTGGGGAAAAATTATCACAAAGTGTAATGTTTACAATTTAAAAATAGAAAAAAAGTTTTTTGGCACCCACTACTCTGGCACTCTCAGCAGATGCGGAAACAACTTGACATGTGTAGTAAAGGGGTTAAAAACAAGAAGCATGACAGATATAGGAAGGGATCACAGTATACATGTGTGCTCATGAAGTAGTTTCAGCCCACTGCATCACACCAGGTTAGGGATCATAACAAGTATCATTGTGGCATGACATGACTAAGGATGCCAAACTTGATCCTGACTGACTACCCAAGTTTTGTGAGAAAGCTGAGCAGTTCTATTTCTCAGAAGTTAAGGGACAAATCCAGATAAAAGTTATAACTGGTACAGATGATTGGTATGATCGAAGTTGGTGGAAATCTGGTTCCAAAGTATGACAAAAATGTAGTTTTGTTAGGAAGAAAAATGGTTATTAATGAGCATTTCCAGATTAAAAAAATAGATGTGATAAGATTATTACTTTGTGCACACAGATTTTCCTGTTCTTGTTGAATTAGAATTAGTGCACTCTTATAAGTATGCAATGGCTTAGACAATCTTATGATATGAACAATGGCTTAGACAATCTTATGATGTGAATAATTATCTTGACAAGGAAGGAATGAAGCACTGTAGCTGTACAGGAGGGATGTCAGAAGTTAAGAAAAAAGTGTTAAGAAGCTAGAATGGAGAAAGTAAAAAGCAATACTGTCCAATAGGATATGGATACTTCTGGATGTCAACTGCTGCAGTCTCAAGAAAAAGGAGTATCAGAATCATAGGTTTTAATGATCTCTGCAGCAATTATCAAGTTTAGGCACTAGAAAGAGACTATGATGTGGAAGGAAAACCTATTAAATCTGTTTAAAATGAATGGAAACAGCAAAAAGAAAAAGACTTTGGGGAAGAGTCAGAAAAGGCCTACATGCAGGAAACTTTGATTCTATTGCAGAGGTACTATGTACAGACATCTGGAGCAGTAGATGACAGACATGTCTGGTACTGTCCCATTCAAAACTGCTTTTGAAAATATGACAGGTGGTACTGCTTTATGATTTTAAAAGGCCACTGGGCAGAATACCACCACATGCCTGACTCAAACTCTGGAATATTTTATGTTACATCACAAAAGGCAGCTCTAATGAAACTGCTGCTAGAGCCTATCAGGACGAATGTAATATCAGAAGAAGTTACTTATCAATGGGAAGAAAAGTGGGGAAGCCTTAGGGGGGGCTACCTGGGGGTTCAATGAACACAGTATGTGACTCAGTTTAAGTAGATAAGCAGAAAGTACTGTTGTGTACACTTACCATAAATGTAGATGTTGAGTGTATTCACTGTTGCAGTCATTACATTTGGGTTATCTGCTTGCAGGTAGCCCTCAGTCGGCCTGATTAACAAAGTCTTGGGTCCTGCGTCGGTTGCTGTCCCTTCTTCCAGGACATCAGGTTGTCAGGTGTATAAAACATGCAGCTGACACCATTACATCAGTTTTCCTTGCCCCAGATGTCAGGTGCCCCCTAATGGGAACCAATTAAACATAAAAGTACAAAGATATACCTCCAACAAAAAAAGCAAATACACCAAAAAGGCTTATAAGCATAGTAAAGGAAAGTAGAGGTATAGTCAAAAGAAGTTAGGGGGCTGGAGGGAGGGTAACCAAGACTGCAACAGTAAATACACTCGAACATCTACATTTATGCTAAGTGTACACAACTGTACTATGTCCTTCGTGTTTCACTGTTGCAGTTATTACATTTGGGTAGATTCCCAAAGCTATGGTTGGGGGGATGAATTTAGATAGCATTAAGGCCAGCTATAAGGCCCTGCAAGACTGCTTTGGCAAAGCCAGCTCTGGATTTAGAGAAAATTGGCAAATGATAATGCTTGGTGAAAGTATGTAAAGAACTCCAGGTAGCAGCTTCTAGGACGTTCCTGGTAGGGACGCCTCTGAGAAAGGCTGTAGAGGTAGATGCAGCCCTAGTGGAGTGACATCTGATCGCCTGGGGGATAGGTTTTCCATGGTGCTTATAGCAGAAATTAATGCAATGGCTTATCCATTTAGAAATGGTTTGCTTTGAAATAGCCTTCCCCTCTGCCCCTGCAGCAAATGCCACCAGTAGTTGTTCAGATTTCCTTTGAGGTTTAGTCCTGTCCAAGTAGAATCTAAGTTGCCTGTGCACATCTAAGGAATGCAGTATCCATTTCCCTTTTATTCTGTGGATTGGAAAAGAAGGTTGGCAAATGAATGGACTGATTAAGAGCCACACTGGATACCACCTTGGGCATGAAGGATGGTATGGTTCTGAGGGACACCCTGTCCTCATGAAACGTGATGAAAGGCTCCACTGCCATAAGGGCCTGTAATTCAGATACCCTTCTAGCTGAAGTGATTGTTAAAAGGAAAGCTGTTTTCCAAGAAAGAAATTTTAAGACTGCAGTAGCAGCTAGCTCGAAAGGAGGTAGAGTGAGTTTCTCCAAGACAAAGTTAAGGTCCCAGGCTGGGGTTGGAGCTCTTCTGGGTGGTCTCAAATTTTTGGCCCCTCTGAGGAACTGCTTGAGCAGTGATGAGAGAAGAGGGGAGGTTCTGTGTTGTAATGAGCTGAAATGTCTGCGGCGTGGATTTTAATGGAGGAAAAAGACAGGCCCTTTTGAAGCATCTCAGTTAAGTATTGTAAAATCTGAGGTAAATTGGGCTCTGCTGTGCTCATCCCTTGAGATTGGTTCCAGGCACAGAATCTTTTCCATTTTTCAGCATAAGATTTTCTAGCACTAGGCCTCCTTGCCTATAAAATGACATCCATCACAGGTTTGCTGAGGGATGGTAAAGGAGAGATTAAGTAATTAGCCAGGCTGCAAGATTCAGTTTTAGAAGCTGAGGGTGCAGAATCTGTTTCTCCTGCTGAGACAGCAGGGAAGGAGTCTGAGGCAGGTGCCATGGAGATGACCATGACACACTGCGCAGGAATGGGTACCAGTATTGGCGCAGCCAGTCTGGAGCAATCAAAATCATCCTCGGTTTGTCCAGTTTGATTTTTAGTAGTACTTTGGAGAGCAGAGGTGTGTGTGTGTGTGTGTGTGGGGGGGGGGGCATAGACTGATAGTTTTTTCCAGGTGAAGGACAGAGCATCCACTTTCCAGGCTTGTTTGTGGGGAGTCCTTGTGCAAAATGTATCCAATTGGTAGTTCTGGGGAGAGGCAAACAGGTCTATATCTGGGCTCCCCCATTTGCTTGTCAACATGTTGAAAATCCTTGGTTCCACTTTCCACTCATGTGGTTTCATGAGTTGTCTGCTTAGTCCGTCTGCCAATGTATTTAATTTTCCTGGCAGGAATTGAGCTTGTAGGTGCACTTGGTAGCTCAAGGCTGTGTTCCACACTGCCATGGCTAGTCTGCAGAGGGGATAAGAATGTGTACCCCCCTGCTTGTTTATGTACCACATAACAGTGGTGTTGTCCGTCTTTACCATTAGTTGTCCTGGAAGAATGTGGCCCTTGAAGGCTGTCAGAGCATTCTGTACAGCTAACATTTCTTTTTGATTAATATGCAGGTGCATTTGACTTGGGTTCCATTTGCCCTGAATGCACTTCCCTGCCAGGTGAGCCCCCCCATGCATAGTCTGATGCGTCTGTTGTTAGGGTTTGGGCAGCAGGGGGTGGTGTGAAAGGTATTCCCTTGTTTTGGTGGCAGGCCTCTGCCCACCAAAGGAACTCTAGGCATAGGCAAGGTATTATAGGAATCATTGTTTGTAGCTCTTGAGAATGTTGACACCATAGGCGTTTTAGATACCACTGTAGTTTCCTCATATGCAGTCTTGCACATGGAATTAGAAGAATGCAGGAAGCCATGAACCCAAAGGCTTGCAGTATTTGTCTTGCAGATAGCAGGGTTTTTGTGGCCACTTGTTGGAAGTAAGTTGTCAAAAGAATTTGTTTCTCTGGTGTGAGGTAAGACATCTGGGGAAGTTGTATTCAAGCTTGCTCCCAGGAATATAATTTGTTGACAGGGTAACAGGTGTGATTTTTTTTTCATTTATGGTGTACCCCAGACAAGTTAGAACCCTTTGTACAAAGGCCAGATGATTCAAAAGTATGTCCTGGCTTTCTGCCTGAATTAGACAATCATCCAGGTATGGGTATATTTGAATATTTCTTTGCCTACAAAATGCAATAACTGGAGCTAGACACTTTGTGAATACCCTGGGCACAGTAGATAAGCCAAAGGGCAGTGCAGAGAACTGATTGTACGTGTAGCCTGCTTTGAAGCGTAGGTATCTTCTGCAAGATTCCCCGATTGGGATGTGCAGGTATGCTTCTTTTAAATCTATTGCTGCCAACCAGGCATCTTTGCCTAGCATAGAAGTAACTGGCGAAGAGTCAGCATCTTGAATTTTGGAATCTCCAAAAAGGTGTTTAGAACAGACAGGTCCAGGACAGGATGCCATGAATTGTCTTTTCTGGATACCAGAAAAAGTCCTGAGTAGAAACCTTGTCCCTTTTCCTCTTCTGGTACCAGTTGAATAGCCCCCTAGCTCCCATGCTTAAGAGAGAGAAAGTACTTGTTTATGGGCCTCTGCCCACTGATTTGGGGGTAGGTCCAGCCACCCGCTTGGTGTTGGCAATGTGTGGAAGTGAAATCTGTATCCCTGGGACACTATTTAAAACCCACTTGTCCTAGGTAATGAGTTCCCAATTCTTTGCATGAAGAGCAATCTTGCCCCCCAAAGGGATAGTCAGTTAATAAGTGCTTGGAAAATTTAAGAGGAAGTCACTGAGACAGTTTACCATAGGGGGAGTCTTATTATTCCCAGATTTGAAAGTAGAGGCCCCCCCCACTGCTTAGTTGCGTGTCCCCTGAAACTGAAACCTGGGGTTTTTGCTGTGTCTGGGTTTGGCTTGAGAAGACCTGGAAGGGGCTGGAAAGGACCAATTCTTAGAGGGCCAGTGCCTACTAAATCTAGGAGGCTGAACTTGTAAAAAACCTTTCACAGTTTGCATAGATTTAGCTTTATCTTCCATTTTTTTAAGAACTTCCTCAGCCTTGTTGCCAAACAGGTGGTCCTGATTTAAAGGAGCATCCGACAATTTAGCTTTAACATCATCAGGCAAAGATTGCTCCTTAAGCCAAGCATGCCTTCTGAGCACAGACCCGGTAACAGCAGCCCTGCAAGAGGCCTCTAATGAATCAAAACCACATTGGAAAGTACGTTTTCCAACTTGTTCAGCAGAATGCATTAAATCCTGTAATTCTTTATTTTCCACACAGTCAGGAATCAACATCATTTTCTGTTTAAGCAGTCCAATAACAGGTTGCTGATACTTTAACATATGAAACTGGCAGTTGAAAGTCCTAATGGCCAAGGTTGCATAAGTGTAAACCTTCTTACCCCATCTATCCAGCCCCCTGGAGTCTCTATCAGAAGGGGTAGGATTTTTAGCAGTAGAAGCCTTAATGCCCTTGGGCCCCTGTGAAATAGTCTCTGGATCTGCAACAGGATTTTTAAAAAGGAACTTGTGGGACTCAGGGACCCTGTAGTATCTGTCAGGTTTTCTGGGAGCAGGAGGCAGGGTATCAGGGGCCAAACTAGATTCCGAAAAAGCAACAACAATGTCTAGTACAGGAGGAATAGCTAAAGGCCTATGCTGCGGTAGGAGAAGGAAATCCCTAAGCCTCTTTTTTGAACCAGAAAAATCCTAGCTTTCCCCAGTTGAAATGCTCCCTTAGAGTATGTAAAGTTTCTCCAAAAGAAAAATCCTCAGGAGGGGAAGCAGAGGGAATGGAGTCCTCTGCATCAGAATCTTCATAAGTAGATAAGGGCAAATCCAGATCATCATAAGAATCAGAAACAGAATCCTGATCAAAAGATTCATAATCAACTTCATTCCTAGGCCTCTTAGAAGGTGGGGGGGGGGGGTTGGTTACCCCTGATTAGAGGTTATTAGATCTTCAGCCATTCTTATTTGTTTTTTAGGCATAGAGGCCTGAGTATGTGGCCTGTGCGTCATTTTTTTAGGCATGGATCGAGATTTAGGCCCAAGTAAAGGAGGCGGTCTGTTTAATATGCAAGTCCATAGGCCTGAATACACCCTCAGAAGCTAGTGCCTGCACAGCAGCTCCGGACCCATCCAAGGTAGAGACATCTGCGGGTTCCATAGTTGAAGCATCTCGCAGCATACCGGACTCCGAATGGTTCTCAGTAGAGGCCTGCAAATCAGAAGTAGCGGGTATCAGGGGCTGCGAAAGTGAATCACTGAGTACCGGCAAACTGGCGACTGGCTTAGAAGCATCATCAGTAATTTTGGACCTCAGCGGCCTGTCTATTTTTGTGTTTTTTCAGAATTCCGGTAGTCGGATGGCTAACAGACGACATTTCTGAATAATTAAACAGAGAACCAAAATATTTAGAGGCAAAAATATACAGACGACGGATAGTGCGCTGATTAAATAAAGCACAACACCGACAGCAAGGTACATCGTGGTTAGGGCCTAGGCAAGGAACATAGTACGAATGAAAATCTTTATGAGGTATTTGCTTTCCACGAGTAATGCAATTATTAACTTTTACTGACATCGGTAAGGAGCAAGAAAATTTCCCCAACAGAGTACTTGGCTTTAGTTGAAGAGTTCGGTTCTGAAACTCGAAAATGAAAATTTCAGGAGTCTGCCGACCGGCACTTGCGAACTGCTTCTGCTTCGGGCACCGCACGGCAAGAAAGACTGATGTAATGGCATCAGCTGCATGTTTTATACCCCTGACGACCTGACGTCATGGAAGAAGGGACAGCATCTGAAGCAGGACCCAAGACACTGTTAATCAGGCCGACTGAGGGCTACCTGCAAGCAGATAACCCAAATGTAATGACTGCAACAGTGAAACACGAAGAACATTTAAACCACAGTAAAGTGGACAGAATAGGAGAGCCACCAACCAGTACCAGGAAGGAACATAAATGGTAGGAGGCAATGAAACAACAGGGTAAAAATCACCAACGTAGACTACCATTCTGACTTTGACAAATTTAGTAACCTCCACCACATTCTCAGCCAAAAACTTTTTGCCAGCAAATAACAGAATAAAGGATAAGCTCTCCCAAAGACCAAATGCTACACCATGGTGAGCTCTTGCATATTCACTGTTAAGATTACTGGTGCAATGTAATCATAAGAAAAAATTGGAGACTACAAAGCAAGGAGATGGTCCTTGAACATGTGGTCTGTTACATCATGCTTTTCAGAAAAGCTGAAGTAGAACTCATTATTGTTAAGCTGACTGTCCAGATTGCGATGCCTGAGAAACAAAACGGAAAAAAAAAAATATATATATATATATATATATATATATAAACAAAAGTCCAAGTGACTGCCTAACACATTACAGTTGTGCAAGTCCTACCTGCCTGTAAGAACAGCTGTTCTAATTCCGCAGTGTCTCAGTCACGTTTTTCTTATCTGCCACGGTAAACCACTACTGACCAGGTTTCAAAAGCTCAGATTCCCCCTCCCATTCTCTTCCTGTGACAGCTGATTGGCTGAGTATATCTTGAGATGGAAGCGTACAGCTGTCACAGAAAGTGAATGCTCAGGTTTTTTCACTTCCACAAAGAGGAGAAAAGTACCTGAAGCCAGAATCATCTAGCAAGAGTAAATTCACAGCCAATCACAATACCATAACAAAATAAATATAAATCAGACAGGGTAGGCCCACCATGAGACGTTACTTTCATAAATGGAGAGACAAAAGAGGGGGATCCATGGGCAGACAACCTGCAATGGCCACAACATGCACTTTGACAGAAGCATATGACAAATCACACATGTACTTCAAAACCGGAGGAATTCAAACCCTTTCAGGACCTCTTGTTATTAACTAGGCACCACCTAGAAAACCTCTTCTTTTAGTAAACGCAAGACTTTCTAGTTGCAGGTTTTCCTGTCTCCTTAAACACCTGATGCACATCCTCATGGGACAAGTGTCTAAAAGGTATCAGAACATAATCATCTAAGCTGTCAGTTGAAATTGCTTTAAGATGGAATGTACCACTCCCTCTGATACTATGCAATTACATCCAGTCTGTGAGAAAGCTTGTAGTAATTGCCCTTGACCAATTCCATTAAAAGGCAGAACCAGCTCTGCCTGGACCAAAAGGGAGCTGCTACAATGATCTGTGGTAATTCTTTCTGAAACTTTAGAAGTAACTTGGGAATCATTGGAAATGGTGGATTTTCATAAAAGAACATTCTCAGCCATGGAAATAAGAGTGTATATCTTCCAAGCATGGCTGCAGGGATATCTTGAACAGAATTTTTCTTCAGTTGTCTATTCTGAAGGGAGGTGAACAGATCTATTTGAGGTGTTCCTCAAATCTGGTTCAAGTCCTGAAGACCTCTACATGTAACTTCCACTCGTGAGAGTCTGTTTAGGATCTGCTTAGTCTGTCTGCACTGTGTTTTGCTCTGAAGGAATGCAAGAGGCCTGAAGAGTCAAGAGAATGCTGCAGAGCCAGCACCTAGGCCCTCACTGCCAAATGGCAAAAAAGATATAATCTTGTATCCCACTTGCTTGTTTAGGTACCACATCATGGTAGTGTTGTCTGTAGCCACTAGAAGAGGATCTGGAGTCCATAAGAGGTGAAGAACTTTAAAAAATGAATCATTGCCAACATCTCCACAGTTTACGTATTGTGGCATCTCCTGAGGACTCCACAAGTTTCGCCCTTGAGCTCCCATAGACTCAACCCTCCACACAAAATCTTAAGAGTCTGTCTGGACAGAGTGAACTGGTGTCTGGAGAGAGAAAGGGAGTCCTGGATTCAGAAACAGTTGATCCTTCCACCACTGCAGTTCCCGTTTCACAAATCCCAGTAGTGGTATCTGGAAATCCAGGGGATGAATATGCTTGGGCCAACAATTCTTCAAATATCACTGAATTTTAATCAGGTGCAGTCTGGCTAGAGGTATCATGAGAATCATTGATGCCAGGAGGCCTTGAACCTTAAACTGTCTTGCCAGGGCCACACATAGAAGATGGAAATCCAAGAAAATGCCCTGATAAGTCAGAACTTTGTCATCTAGCAGGAAGGCCATCTTTACTGCAGCTATCAAATACTCCCAAGAAAAAAAATTAATTGTGTGTGTGCGTGTGCGTGTGTGTGTGTGTGTGTGTGAGAGAGAAAGGACTTTTGAAAGTTCAATTTAAAACCAAAGTGGGAAAGGAAGGATGTGACCTTGTCTAAGGACTCTGGGCACATCAGCAAGTCATCCAAGTGATGAAAAATGTGGACACTTACAGTTCTGCAACAGGAACAATGGTGCCAGACACTTTACAAACTCATGAGGTGCAGTAGATAGCCCAAAGGGAAATGCAGAGACTGATAACTGAAGTCAGACACAGCAAATCTCAAAAATGTCCTGAAAATGTCAGCAAAAACAATACAACTGTCCTTGAGCTCAAAACTCAACCATAAAACAGTGGTGTGGAAGCAACACTAGGACCAAATGTAAACATTTTAAATTTGGGAACTTTTACAAAGGTGTTTGGGAAGGATAAATCTTGGACAGGTCTTCAGGAGTGCTCCTTTTTTGGTACCAAAAAGATTGTGAAGTAAAATACTCTGCCTTTGTGTATCACGGGCACCTGTTCCATGGCCTGGCCCTTGTTAATATCATGTGATGCAGCATTGGCGGAAACAGTTCTGCATGGTCTGGTGGGTATGGGTGTGTGGGATTCCCATAAAAAGGGGTGGATTTTCTATCCACTATCAAATGTAACCTCTCAGAATTATTCTCCAAACTCATTTGCCTCAGACTACTGCAGGACTAAGGGAAGGAAGAAGAGAAGGAAGGGCAAGGTGGTGCATTATGGGTGCACTGTGACCTGGCATAGTCATTCTTTTGCAGTGGGGGCGTGACTGGTTATCAAGCTAGATCCTTTGGATCCCCGACTTTTATTTGGCTGGGATTTTTTGTTTGTTCTGCCCCTTGGAGAAATGCACCTTGCCTGGGGAGACCTTTGGGTACATGAAAACATCCTAGATACCCCATACATTAAATTGCCAACATCATCCCACTGTTTGAGAATCTGTGCAACAGAAGGCCCAAACACCAATTCAAAACTTAAAGGTACATTCAAAATTGTGGCTGTTAAATTGGAGAAGTCTGGATTACCTTGCCCAGCATACTGTCTTAATACAACAGAAGCAGCAGCACTGCTCTAGACTATTTCTGCGCATTCAAGCACACCTCTCAAAGCATGTTTCGAAACCCAAGTTAAATCAGAAACAATTTCATTAATATATGACTTTTGCTATGTTGGTAAGGATGCAGCAAAATCACCCACACTGTATGCTCATTGTAAAATAAATTATCAAGGCTATATTTGGGAATTTAACATTCGAAAGGCTAGATTACCAGAAAGAGACATCCTTTTGCCCTGAAGATCTAACCATCTTCCATCTATCATGTGCATTTTATTAGATGAAGCCAAGGATTTTTTTTATTGGAGCAGGTTAGCTGTGGAAACCACAGCTGGGTCAGCAGTCAAATGAGAAAGAGACACCCGTCTAATCCAAAAAGCCCCTATATTTTTCTTTAAGCCTTTTTTGAGACTACAGAAATAGAAACTGGTATCCTGCAGGAAACTCTGTAATCATCATCCAAGGCCAATAAGAGGAGGGATAAGCACAGAACTGGGCAATTCATCCTCTATATGGTCATATACACTACCTAGCTGTGGGGTAGCACATGACTGTTCTCAAGCAAAAACATCACAAAACCTATTGAAATGAAAAAAAGTGAACACTTGTTTGAACTTGATTTTGTAGCCGACACTGGGTCTATTCAGTCCGATTCTTTGGAAGGAGAACCTGAAAGTAAAGTTATCCTCATCAGATTCCTCATCATTGTCTGAAACAGAAAGGTCTCTAGCCAAACTAGCACTAAAAACATATCTTGGACTACAACTACCAGAATTAGCTGCCTGCAGGACACTTTTAGCAAAGGAAACATCAGCCTTATAAATAGCTAAAACCAGATTATCAGCTGTATAACAAAGCTTTTGATGTTCTTCGTCTCGCATTGCTGCAGTCATAACCTGTAGGTAGTCCGCTGTCCTCGGTCGGCCCGAATACCAAAGAGCTAGTCTGGCGTCGGTCATTGTCGCTCAGAGCTGACGTCAGTACGTAGTAGTACTTAAGCGCATGACCGACGCCATATCCTTAGTCTTTCTTGCCACGTGGTCCGAAGCAGAAGCAGCGTTTGCAAGTGCCGTTCGGCATTCTGAAATTTTCATTTATCGAGTTTCAGACCGAAGACCAAGTTGGGCTAAGTACCCCGCTGGGGAAATTTTTGTCTTTTCTTCCCTCAGTTATCCGGATGTCAGAAAAAGTTAATAATTGCATTTCTTGTGGGAAACAGATACCTCATAGGGATTATCATTCTTTCTGTATTCCTTGCTTGGGGCCTGAGCACGACGTGGTCGGGTGTCGCTTTTGTGCTAGATTTAATAAGCGCACCATTAAATGGAGATTAGACTGTGCTAGGCTTGTTTTCGGTAAGCGGTGTAACTATAACATGCCGTCGGATCCTCCGACGTCCGCTACCGCTAAAAAGCGTAAAGACAAATCTTTGAGGTCTAAACCGGATGAGTCGTCTGTTGCGGACGCCGGTTCTACAGAGCCTCCGGTTGAATCTGTGGATCCTGCAGAGGGTTCGGCTGAATCCCAAGGGAAACCTTTACTTTTGCAGGAGTTGGCCTCTCAGGAGGTAGGCCAGGCTGAGGGTGCTTCTAGGGTATCTGTGGTTCCATCCTTACAAAAGGTTATTAGGCCTTCTACTTCAGTGGCTAAAGGCCATGCTAAGGCCAAACCTTGTCTTGTTGGCCCTGGTCATAGTTCTAAGCTCTCCAGCCCCTGTTCCTAAAAAGCATATGTTGAAAATGGCAGAGGACTTGATTACTTTGATCAGGGGTTCTATGCCCCCCTCAGAGAAGAGGCCTAGGGTGGAGGCAGATTTAGAGGGAATGGATTATTCTTCAGACTACTCTGATTCCTCAGCTGAAGAAATTCAGGATTTCCCTTCCTATTCAGATTCGGATGCAGAGGACTCCTGTCCTTCTGCTTCCCCTCCAGAGGATTTTTCTTTTTCTGAGACCTTACATTCCATGAGGGAAGGTCAGGATTTTTCAGATTCTCGGAAAAGGCTTAGGGAATTTTTGTTTTTGCCTCAGCATAGGCCCTTGGCTATTCCTCCTGTCTTAGATGTTGTTCAGGATGTTTTTTCTGAATCTTCCCTTAATCCTGATTCTTTGCCTCCTGCCCCTTTTAAGCCGGACAGGTATTACAGAGTTCCAGAAGCTCATAAGTATTTGTACAAGAGTCCTAGAGCTGATCCGGAAACTATTATTCAAGGTCCAAAGGGTGTTAGGGCTTCTGTGGCTAAGAATACAGTTCCTTTGGATAAGGATTCCAGAGCATTAGATAGGTGGGGGAAAAAAGTGTACACCTCCTCTACGTTAGCTATGAGGGCTTTGAATTGCCAATTTCATATGCTGAAGTATCAGAACTTTTTGTTGGGCCAATTGAAATCTAAGGTGGATGCTTTATCTGAGGGTATAGAGTGTAAGGAGCTCCAGGAGTTGGTTCATGCATCAGATCAAGTTGGCAAACATTCTTTGCAGTGTGGTTTCGATGCTCTTCAGGCTTCTTCCAGGGTGGCGGCTACAGGTTCAGTTATTCGTAGACATGCCTGGCTTAAGGATCAAAATTTGTCAGAGCATGTTAAAGCTCGGATTTTGGATGCTCCTCTTCAATCTGAAGTACTTTTTGGTCCTCCTGTGGAATCAGTTTTGAAAAAGATGGAAGATAAGGCTAAGTCTATGCAGACGGTCAAGGATTTTCTGCAGGTGCAGCCCCCTAAGTTTAGTAGGAATTGGCCTGCTAGAGGATGGTCTTATCCTTCTTCGGACCATCAGTCTAAGGGCAGGTCTAGACGTGGTAGAGGCAGGGCTCACGCTCAGGGTTCTTTCAGACCTAGGACTTGGAGTTCTCCTGCACAGTCTTCTGGTGAGGGCAGGGGTCACCCTTTCGTAAACAGACCCAATGACCTGTATCTTCAGCTGCCAGACCCTTCTTTACTGGCAGTCCTCTAGGAGGAAAGTTGGGACTTTTCAAACAAAACTGGCATTTGGTCACCCAGGACAAATGGGTGTTGGATATAATAAATCGAGGTTACAAGTTTTATTTTCACACTTTCCCTCCTTTCAAAGGCGTGCCGGATGTGCCTCCCCAGCAAAGGCTGGAGGCTCAGGAACAAATTTCTTTGCTTTTGCAGATGGGGGCAATTCAGGTGGTCCCTCCGTCAGAAGTAGGCCTAGGATTTTATTCCCGTCTATTCCTAGTGCCAAAGAAAGGAAGCACTTGGAGGCCGATTCTGGATTTGTCCATTCTCAATACCTACCTAGACATTCCAAAGTTCAAGATGTTAACATTGCAACAACTTCTGCCTATGCTAGGCAAAGATCACTGGATGGTAACCCTGGATCTCAAAGAGGCCTATCTTCACATCCCTATCAGGCTCAGCTGCAGGAGATTCCTGAGATTTCGGGCTGGTACTTCTCATTATCAGTTCTCTGCATTGCCCTTTGGTTTATCTACTGCGCCCAGGGTATTCACAAAAGTTCTGGCTCCTGTAATTGCTTTCTTCAGACAGAGAGGAATACAAATTTATCCTTATCTGGACGATTGCCTGATTCTTGCTCAAGACAAAGACAAGTTACTACAACATCTACAGTATGTAATGGCAGTTTTAAGGTGCCTAGGGTATTCTGTGAACGAAATAAAGTCCAGTCTAGTGCCCTCTCAGGACATGTGCTTTCTGGGTGTGAGACTGAATACAGCTTCTCAGATGGCATTTCTGACCCGGACAAACAAAGAACTCTTCATCTATACTTCCAGCAGTTATCAGTAATGTCCAGGCTGACTGCAAGGACAGTCCTTCAAGCCTTGGTGTTCATGGCATCTTGCATTCTAGTACTTCCCAATGCCAAACTGCATATGAGGAAGCTACAATGGTATCTCAAAAGTGTGTGGACTCAACACTGCCACGATTTGGACACTGTCATTCGGATTATACCGTGCATCCAGAAGGAATTCTTGTGGTGGGCTCAGGAATGTCACCTAAACAAGGGACTCTCTGTGGCCCGACCAGAGGCGTGTCAGATCCTAACGACGGATGCCTCGGACTTGGCTTGGGGAGCACACTTCAATGGGAAATGGATACAAGACATGTGGCCTCCCAAACTACTACATTTGCATATCAACATGAAGGAAATGTTAGCAGTCCAATTTGCTTTGATGGCCTTCAAGGACCTACTTCAGCCGGGACAGGTGTTGATTCAGACAGACAACACAGCAGTCATGTGGTACATCAACAAGCAGGGGGGAACCCATTCCTACCCTCTGTGCAGACAAGCAATGATTTTGTGGGAGACTGCTCTGAGTTTGCAAATCAGTCTACAAGCACGATTTCTGCCAGGAGCACAGAACTCCCTAGCAGATGTATTGAGCAGGCAAATTGTGGATCCCCACGAGTGGAAACTGGATCCTCAGGTATTCAAACAATTGACCGTGGCTTGGGGAACTCCAGACAGATCTGTTCGCTTCTCCACTGAATTTTCAACTGCCAAAATTTTGCACAAAGATGTTCCACCCAAATGCTTGGAATGTGGATGCTCTATCTTTCAGTTGGAACAACCTTCACGTCTGTGCTTACCTCCCTCTGCCTCTTCTTCCCAAGGTACTCTTGAAAGTCAGGCGGGACAAGCCTTGCATGATTCTAATAGCACCAGATTGGCCACGTCAGCATTGGTATCCTCTGCTGAAGAGTAATTCAGGAGCCTCCTTGGCCTTTACCACAGATTCCTCATTTGTTATCCCAGTCAAACAATCATTTTCTCAATGTCAGGGTGCAGTCCCTGCATCTAACAGCCTGGCGTATTCTATATTAGAGCCAGTGGGGTCTCAGCTTCCTCAACAGGTTTTAGATGTCATTTTGGAAGCCAGGCGGCCTAGTACTCGAAAAGTTTATGCTGATAAATGGAAGAGATTTTTTCTTTGGAGCACAGCAAAGGGCTTTGATGTTTCAGTACCTAATTTGAGTTTTGCATTACAGTATCTTACTGAATTACTGGACAAGGGTTTGTCATTCTCTTCTGTGAAGGTTCATGCTGCAGCCATTTCTGCTCACTATGATTGTGACCCTCCTTTATTTTCTCACCCTTTGTTCAAACAATTTCTTAGAGGGGCAAAAAATATAAGACCCCCACGTAGAGCTCCTACTCCTTCCTGGGATCTCAATTTTGTGTTGGAGAAGCTTACTTTACCTCCTTTTGAACCTGCAGCTACGTCAGAGTTGAAGTTTTTGTCTTGGAAGACTGCTTTTTTGTTGGCCATTACTTCTGCTAGGAGGGTATCTGAATTGCAGGCACTCATGGCAGTTGAACCCTTTCTGATATTCCATAAGGATAGAGTTTCTTTGCGTACTAACCCTACTTTTATGCCTAAAGTGATTTCTAATGTGGCCTTGAACCAGTCTATTCATTTGTCTACTTTTTATGCTGATCCCCAAAATAAGGGGGAAAAAGTCTTGCATTCTTTGGATATCCACAGGCAGCTACGTTATTATTTGAGCAGAACTAAAGGGTTCAGACAGGCTCAACAATTACTGGTTTCCTTTGCATTGGGTTCGCAAGGGAAAGCTGTTTCAAAGCAGACTATTTCTAAGTGGATTGGTCAATGTATTGCTTTTTGTTATTCTCATCGTGGGAAGAATGTTCCTGCTGGGATCAGACCTCATTCTACTAGGGCTACTGCCACATCTACTGCTTTTTTGAGGGGGGTAGCTACTAAGGATATTTTGGAGGCAGCTACTTGGAGCTCAGTACACACTTTTACTAAGCATTACCATCTCCCTCTTTATTCCAAGTCCAGGGCTGGGTTTGCCACTGCAGTTTTACAGGGCATGTTAGCAGCTCCTAATGCTATTTAGTTTGCCAGCCTCCCTTTCCCTTTGCTTTGGGATTCTACCCACAGGTTATGACTGCAGCAATGTGAGACTAAGAACATAGTGCAGTTTTGTACCTACCATAAATGTAGATGTTCGAGGATCTACATTGCTGCAGTCCTATTATCCCTCCCTCCTTCCCCTCTATAGTTTGGGGTTGCTGTGTTTCTTTTTGGGGATACTCTATTTCCACACTGGTGGTTGTTGGGTGTTTACTATTTTGGCTCTGGCCTTTCATTTTTAGGCCTTCTGACATCTGGGGCAAGAAAGACTGAGGATATGGCGTCGGTCATGCGCTTAAGTACTACTACGTACTGACGTCAGCTCTGAGCGACAATGACCGACGCCAGACTAGCTCTTTGGTATTTGGGTCGACCGAGGACAGCGGACTACCCACAGGTTATGACTGCAGCAATGTAGATCCTCGAACATCTACATTTATGGTAGGTACAAAACTGTACTTTTCTTTTTTTCTTGAGAACTTCACTCAGATAAAAAAATCTGGGGACAGAATATTATGTCCGGTAAGGTGTCTCTTTCCCCAAAGGGTTTGTTTCTCCCATACCTTCACCAGGTACTAAACCAGCCCTGGAAGATGCATCTTACCCCTGTTTCACAGTGGCCAACAAAGCTACACTAAGGAGACTGGGCAAAAGGTAAATGGTTTGCAGGCCGACCAGTGAACCTGACTGAATCACTTAACCACAGGCTGAGGCACATTTTTTTTTTCATTTTTAGGTGCAACTGGATTTGACTGGGGGGAAGGATACCAGAGTTAGGATCCATCAAGTTAGAGGAGACCACCAGCCAGGATAATAAACTCACAGTACTAGAAAATATAGCACAATAAGCACTTAAAGTTTCTAGTAATAGGTATGTCCCCACACAGCTTAACTCCGACAAACTATCCTGTTATCACAAAAAAAAAGTTTGAAATGTGTTCAAAATTCTTTTAAAACTGACTGAAGTTAAAAAAATTCCAGTACACAAAAGTCTTGAACACCAAAGCAACTAATGTGCCAAACAAGTGTTACAAATTAGCTCCACACGCTCCAGCCATGTTAAAAATAATGTTAAATAGCAATTTAAACTGCACTTTCTACTCTCTTGAACAAAAGGCTACACAGAATATGCTAACAAGTTTGTGGTAAAATCATTATCCGATGTTAAAAACACTCGGAGCAGAGCCATACAAACAGGGCCGGTGTTAGCATTTTTGGGGCCCCCAGCAAATGTCAAGTTTGGGGGCCCCCTAAGCACTTCCGTCAAAGTATCACCCTGTCACTGCCACCCCTTAAAACAACGTTTTAGTTCATGCTGCAAACTTTTATAAGTAATTATGTACAGACTAACTTTTAGCTACAATGCTGTCACAGTATGACAGGCCTATGTACCGCACTATGTTCACCCTTCTAACAGTGGGATGTTCACAGTTACTAGCATTTTAGTTACAACAATGATACATAATAGCAACTCTACATTTAGGTATGGACATAGGTGAAATGCTGTCTATATCCTCTAAAGTGCATTTTAATTTTTTTTCTTTTTACATAATCTTTTCATCCAATGATGGCTTGAACAGAAATGATTAAGGAAAGAAAAGTACAGTTGTGTACCTACCATAAATGTAGATGTTTGAGTGTATTCACTGTTGCAGTCATTACAATTGGGCTATCCTGCTGGCAGGCTACCCTCAGTCAGCCTGAATTCCAAAGTCTACGTCCGGCGTCGGTTGCTGTCGCCTCTTCCCTGACCGTCAGTGCGCCAGGGGTATAAAAGATGCAGCCGACGCCATTTTCTTCAGTTTTTCTTGCCCCAGATGTCAGGTGCCCCTAAAATGGTAGGCTAAAATATGCCAATAAGCATGCATACAGAAAAAACAACTTTTCCTTCATCTACAAGCAAATACACCACATAGGTTGTATAGAATAGAGAAGTACAGTTAAGTCCCAGCAAAGAAAAGGGGAATGGAGGGAGGGTAACCTGGACTGCAACAGTGAATACACTCGAACATCTACATTTATGGTAGGTACACAACTTTACTATGTTTGTGTTTCACTGCTGCAGTCATTACATTGGGTTGAATCCCAAAGCTAAGGTTGGGAGGCTGGATCTAAATAGGATTCGAAGAGGCTATCAAGCCCTGCAGAACTGCAGTGGCAAAGCCAGCTCCTGAATTTAGAGTAGAGAGGTAGTGATAGTGCTTCGTAAATGTATGCACTGAACTCCAAGTTGCAGCCTCTAAGATGCCTTTGGTTGGTACTCCTCTAAGGAAGGCTGCTGAAGTGGCTGCTGCTCTGTTTGAATGTGGCCTAATACCCTGAGGCACTGATTTGCCATGCTGAGAATAGCAGAAATGAATGCAGTGGCCTATCCACTTTGAAATAGTCTGTTTTGAGATAGGCTTTCCTTGTGATCCTGCAGCATATGCCACTAGAAGTTGTTCAGTCTTTCTGAAAGCTTTGGTTCTGTCCAAGTAGAAGTGCAGCTGCCTGTGAATGTCCAAAGAATGCAGAATTCTCTCACCCTTATTCTGTGGGTTTGGGTAAAAGGTAGGCAAATGAATTGTTTGGTTAAAGGCCACACTGGACACTACCTTAGGCATAAATGTAGGGTTTGTCCTTAGAGAAACTCTGTCATGATGGAAAATAATAAAAGGTTCCACAGCCATGAGTACCTGTAACTCTGAGACTCGTCTAGTGGAGGTTATTGCTAGGAGCAGAGCTGTTTTCCAGGATAAGAATTTTATATCAGCTGCAGAAGCTGACTCAAACGGCGGCAGTGTGAGTTTTTCCAAGACATAGTTGAAGTCCCATGCAGGTATTGGGGCTCTCCTTGGAGGTCTTATGTTTTTGGCCTCTCTGAGGTACTGCCTTAGTAATGGATGTGAAAAAAATAGGTGGTTCTGTATTGTAATGAGCTGATATGGCAGAGGCATGAATTTTAATGGATGAAAAGGAAAGGCCTTTATCCAGCATCTCAGTTAAGTATTGCAAAATCTGAGGAATATTTGGAACAATCATGTCAATGCCTTGTGCCTGGTTCCAAGCACAGAATCTCTTCCATTTTTCTGCATAAGATTTTCTGGTGCTAGGCCTCCTGGCCTCAAAAATAACATCCATAACTGCTTTTGAGAGAGGTGCATCTTGAATGGCTACATTATCCGCCATGCTGCCATGTTTAAGGTCCTGAGTTGGCTGGGCAGTATCTGACTGTCTTGTTGGGTCAGTAAGTGAGGAATTTAAGGTAATGTCCAAGCTGGACTTTGAGACAAGCTTTTTAGGATTGGGAACCAATGCTGGTGGGGCCAGTCTGGGGCAATCAATATAATTTTTGGCTTTTCTAGTCTGACCTTGAGGAGTACCTTGGGAAGGAGAGGTAGAGGGGGAAAGGCATATACTGTTTTTCCAGCTGAAAGATAGAGCATCCACTTTCCATGCTTGCTTGTGATAAGTCCTTGTGCAGAATCTCTGTAGTTGGTAGTTGTGAGGGGAGGCAAATAGGTCTATGTCGGGGCATCCCCAGTTCTTTGTTATCATGCTGAATACTTGTGGATCCAATTTCCACTCGTGGTGATCCATTAGGTTTCTGCTTAGGTCGTCTGCCAGAGTATTTATCCTTCCTGGCAGGAATTGTGATTGCAGATGTACTTGGTAAGTCAATGCTGTGTCGCACAAGTTCATGGCTAGTCTGCAGAGGGGGTAGGAATGTGTGCCCCCCTGCTTGTTTATGTACCACATGACTGTAGTATTGTCCGTCTTTATCAGTAGTTGTCCTGGATGAAGTAGATCCTTGAAGGCTGTCAGGGCATTCTGTACAGCTAGCATCTTTTTGATTGATATGTAGATGCATTTGACTTGTGGACCATGTGCCCTGAATACATCTTCCTGCCATATGGGCCCCCCAGGCATAATCTGATGCATCTGTTGTCAATGCCTGCCTGGCTGTGCGTATGGTGAATGGCTGTCCCGTGTTGAGGTGACAGGCTTTTGCCCACCATCGAAACTCCTGTTGCTGTCTGCCTGGCTGTGCGTATGGTGAATGGCTGTCCCGTGTTGAGGTGACAGGCTTTTGCCCACCATCGAAACTCCTGTTGCAGACAGGGAATGAGGGTAATTATTGTTTCCAGGCTGTTGCAATGTTTGAGTCCAAACACTTTTTAGATACCATTGAAGTTTCCTCATATGCAGTCTTGCATATGGAACTAGTACAATGCAGGATGCCATGAAGCCCAAAGGCTGCAGAATTTTTCTTGCAGATAACTGGGTCTTTGTTGCCAACATTTTGAAATAAGTAGTCAGTTGTCTGTGTTTGTCTGGCGTGAGATAAGCCATCTGGGCAGTTGTATTTAAGCTTGCACCCAGGAATATTATCTCTTGAGAGGGTATGAGTTTTGATTTCTTTTCGTTTACTGTGTACCCTAGACCTGTTAGTAACCTTTTTACAAATGCCAGATGCTGTAGTAGAGTGTCCTTGTTCTCTGCTTGAATAAGGCAGTCGTCCAAGTATGGATATATTTGTATTCCTCTTTGTCTGCAAAATGCAATCACTGGTGCCAGGCATTTTGTGAAGACCCTGGGCGCAGTAGATAAGCCAAAGGGCAGTGCAGAGAATTGGTAGTGCATTGAGCCAGCTATAAATCTGAGGTATCTTCTGCATGATTGTCTGATTGGGACATGCAGGTATGCCTCTTTTAGGTCTAAAGTCACAAGCCAAGCCTTCTTGCCCAGCATGGGCAGAAGTTGCTGCAGAATTAACATTTTGAATTTTGGAATATCCAGGAATGTGTTTAGGATAGACAGGTCCAGTATTGGTCTCCAGGCTTTGTCCTTTCTGGATACCAAGAATAGCCTTGAGTAAAATCCTAGTCTCTGCTCTTGCTGTGGTACTTGTTGAATGGCTCATGTCCAGGAGGGATGAAACTTGTTTTTGTGCCTCTGCCCATTGATTGCGTGGCAGGTCTGGCATACCGTTTGGCCTTGGCAGGGTGTGAAAATGGAACCTGTAGCCTTGAGATACGATATTTAAGACCCATTTGTCCTGGGTGATAATGTGCCAATTTTGTGAAAAAAGTGCTAGTTTCCCCCCCCAAAGGAGCTGCCAGAAGATAAGTGCTTGGTGTTGGCAAGGGAAAGTCATTGAGACTGTTTCCTGTATGGCTGTGATTTTTCCTCTCCACTTTTGGAGGGAAAACCACCCCATTGCTTAGGCCTGTATGAGCCTTGGGGCTGTGATCTGCCTCTGGGGCGTCTGTATCTGCCTCTTTGTGGCCTGTCTGACACTGGAAAGGACCAATTCTTTCTAGGCCATTTCCTGGTAAATCTGGGAGGCTGTACCTGTAAGAAATCCTTCACTGTCTGCACAGATTTAGTTTTGTCCTCCATTTTCTTCAACACTCTTCTGCTTTAACACCAAACAAGGTATGATGTTGTAATGCAGCATCTAATCATTTTGCTTTAACATTATAATTATTATTTAATAATTAATTCATCATGTATTAACAGATTCTGTTCTTTTAACCAAGCATGCCTCCTAATGACAGAAGCTGTAACTGCGGCCCTGCAAGAGGCCTCTAGAGAATCAAAACCACATTGCAAAGTATGCTTTCCCACTTGTTCAGCTGCATGCAATAAATCCTGCATTTCTTTGTTTTCTGCACATTCTGAATTTGTCAACATTTTCTGTTTAAACAGTGACATTAAATATTGCTGATATTTAAGCATATGAAACTGACAATTTAAAGCTCTTACAGCCAAGGTAGCAGAAGTATAAATCTTTTTCTCCCATCTGTCCAGGGCCCTTGAATCCCTATCAGAGAGAACAGGGTTTTTTGCAGTGGAAGCCTTGACCCCCTTGGGACCCTGAGAAATAGTTTCTGGGTCAGCAGCAGGGTTTTTGTAAAGACATTTACGAGAATCCGGAACCCTGTAGTATCTGTCTGGCTTAACAGGAGCTGGTGGTAAAGAGTCAGAAGATAGATCGGACTCTGTAAAAACATCATCTACAATGTCTAAAACAGGAGGAAGAGCAAGGGGCCTGTGCTGGGACAATAAAAGGAAGTCTCTGAGCCTTTTCTTGGATTCAGAGTAATCTTGGTTCTCCCAATGGAAATGCTCCCTCATAGTATGCAGGGTCTCCCCAAAAGAATAATAGTCAGGAGGAGAGGCTGAAGGGATAGATTCTTCAGCATCAGAATCCTCATAGGGAGGAAGGGAATATTCATGTTCAGAAGAGGAATCGGAGGAAATGGAAACTTGATCTGAAGATTCATATTCTATCGCTTGCCTAGGCCTGCTATCAGGAGGGGGATAGGAACCCCTGATCAAAGTAATTAGGTCTTCGGCCATTTTAAGCATCTGTTTTTTAGGCATGGAAGCCTGTCCAGGAGAATGCTGTACTTGTTTCTTTGTCTTTAGAGCTGCTTTAGTCTTTGCCTTCGAAGCTGAAGTTGCCTTTACATATAACTGTATAGGCCTGAAAACACCCTCAGAAGCCAATGCCTGCTCAGCGGTTCCGGACCCATCTGAGGGAATATTTTCCGGGTGTCCAATACCTTGAGTTTCCAGCGGCCTAGATGGCTCCACGTGGGAGTCGGAAGCGGCCTATGGCTCTGATGTAGCAGGTGTCAGGGGCTGCGAAAGCACCTCACTGAGAACCGGCGACAGGCCTAGTGGAAGCCTCGTCATCGGTTTTGGACCTCGGATGTCTGTCCTTTTTCTTTGTGCTTTTTATAAACTCCGGTCGTCGGCTGTTCTGACGGCATTATATAATTGAATCTTTGGCCAAAGTAATGAAATGCAAAATTGTGCCGACGCTCAATAGTGCATTGGTTAAATCTAGCACAAAACTGACAACTAGCAACGTTGTGGTCAGGGCCTAGGCAAGGAATACAGTAAGAATGAAAATCCTTATGAGGTATTTGCTTCCCACAAGAAATACAATTATTAACTTTTTCTGACATTGGTCTGGAGCAAGAATAAAGTTTCCCCAATGGGGTACTTAGCTTTAAAGAAGACTTCGGATCTGAAATTCGAATTTGAAAATCTCAGGAGTCAGCCGACCGGCACTTGTGAACTGCTTTTGCTTCGGGCACCGCGCAACAAGAAAGACTGAAGAAAATGGTGTCGGCTGCATCTTTTATACCCCTGACGCACTGACGTCAGGGAAGAGGCAACAGCAACCGACACCGGACCTAGACTTTGGAATTCAGGCCGACTGAGGGTAGCCTGCCAGCAGGATAACCCAACTGTAATGACTGCAACAGTGAAACATGAACATTTTCAGTGTTGCTGTTCAACTTAGAAATTTCAGTGTGTTGCTGTTCAATTTAAGTTTTCCTTGCATCATTTCAGCACACGCTTCCTGACCAAGACAGCACAGTAATAACCACTTAGGAAACAACTCGGATAAGCCAGGGCCCAAGAAGCCATATATAGGTGCTCTGAGGTGCATTTTAGAGCATTTTCCCAACCTTTTAATCCAATGGTGTCCTAAACAAAAACCACGAGTAAAAAAATAATTTCATTCTTTTCTTTCAAGGATGACATAAAATGTGCCCAAGGCTTAATATTGAAAGACGACAAACTAGTAGCTCGCAAAAAAACTAACAAGACATTTGTTGTCTGGATACATAGGTCCAATTTGTGAATATGGCCTGACTCCCTAATCCCCCCTCCCCCCCAAAAAGAAGACAGTCACTGCCTATACATCCCCCTGGTGTTAGACTGAAATGAAAGCAGATATTCAAATTGCCAGTGTTGTGTTTCAAGTGAGTTCTGACATACATAAACATAGCATGAATCCTTAACCGAAACTGTCAAAGGCCGAAACTGTCAAAGGCAGCTGCCTATTATACATGCCTGAAGTGCGACTGTGAGGAAAGTGAAAAGAATAACGATTATAGTAATGTATTCAACTTTGTTGCTCCTAGACAGTACACACTGCCCCTACACAAGCTATAGTAACCTTCTTTGTACACATCTGAGGTCTGTGAGAAAAGTAAAAGAAACAATGAAAACACTGTCCTCAGCCTCATGAGGACACCTCTGTGGTTAGACTGTAATGAAAATTAAAGTAACCCCCCATAACCTACAGCAGCTTTTTGTACACACACACACACACACACACACACACACACACACACACACACACACACACATCTGAGCAGGACTGGTATTAGAATGGGTGCAGTTGAGAGCAGAGACCATTATCTGCTTTATCTTAACAGGGTCAGCCCTGTTCAGGTTAGAGTGCAATCAGAAAATTAATACATTTAGTCTCAGTTTTTCCCCAACCAGCAACAGCTTTTATGGGGTCCTCACACAGTCAAGGATGGTTAAGGGTGCCCCCTGTATCAATTTATAAAGTCTGGGAAGTGGGGACCACCAGACTCTTTGAAGATTGAAGTGTGTGAATGTTCTGTGATATATTTTATGCATTACTTTTGAAATATAATTACTTGTTAGCTACATTTTTTACTGATACCCAGAAGAATAATGTATGTGTCCTGGCATTATTAGGTGTGTGCAGGGATAAAAATCAGTGATATTTTATACAAACAGACACAAAAGCCATTGCAGTACTAGTTTAGTACTTCGGCAAACAGCAATACATTGTGCAACACTGGTACTGCCACATCAAATCAGGGAATGCTGTTTAGCAGTCATCAAACAGCATCAGGGGCAAGTCACTTGAGGAGTAAAACATACATGTCACTGTCCCTGATTTCAGAGACTTTCCCTGATTTTGCTCATAATTTTGCTCTGTCCTTCATAAAAAAAGTTCGATTTGCTAATAAATCATTCAGGAATCCAGGCATCAGCAGTTTATACTTTGTATTATCCAAAAAAATGCATGTTGATGCAAAAGGTGTTACTTTAAGTGAGTTAGAGTAATATTTAAAATGTGTTCCTGATTTTGAGCCTTTATTCTAATATTTTTGGAATTGTGTTGAATTTTTGTGCAAAGGTGTTGAGAGTTGTAGTATCTAGTATTCTACCAATATTTATAAAACTCCCTGAAAGAAAAAAAAAAAAAAAACATCCCTGAAGATCGGAAGCATTAGCTCTTCTTAAAATACAAGGTTTGCACTCAAATCAGTCACTCTGACCTGTTGATCTCTCTGTTGCTTACCTTAATTATGCTCATCAGCTTTTTCCTACCAGTCACACCATAGCCTTGTTCAGGTTAAAGAGCATAATTCATCAGCTGCTTTTGTAGGGCTCCCATGCAGTCAAGGATGATTAAGGCCCTCCCTCTCAGCCAAAGGTATTGCAGGTAAGCTGGCTATGTTGTGGGTGCTACTATAACCAGAATCTTGGAATTTTAGAGGAGATATAAATAAGAGTTATTACGCACCTGGTTTATTAAGTATACAAGATTGCTGCACTAGCTTTTGTTAGACAGACATGTTAAAAAATATCAAGATAAGATAATCTGCTGTGGTTGGGGGACCCCCAGTGACCGCAGGGGTTCACTGGTGCCTAAATGCATACAAATAGAGAATAATGTATAAATGCTGATAAAACCAAGCTCTGCAATATTTTCCTGTCGAAAGATGAAAATAAAGCAAAGTAACAATAGTAAAGGCAGGTGGTTCTGACTGCATGAGACAGTCCCTAGTGTTTAACAGTACACATACGGACTGCACTTCTTAGAGAAATACTGAAAAGTTTCCTTAGAAACAGTAAAATAAGCACTTATCAAAGACAGATGCCAAATAAACATTGCTATAAGTAGGAATTACTATTAACACTGAAAGAAGTAAAAGATTTTAAAGCAAACATACAACTAGAAACAGAATAATCAATCTAATAAAAAATGAGAGGAAGGGGGACTCCAACTGGAATTTTTCAAAGCAGTAAGCCAGAAAAAAACAGCAATGGATCTCTGTGAAAAATCAAAGGGCTTTCTTCTTTGAATGGCAGACAATGACTGAACACACTTCCTGTGACAGTTGTAGGCTTCCTTCTCAGGATATGCTTAACCAATCAGCTGCCACAGAAGAGAAGGGGAAGGGAATCAGATTTAGAAAGCTGGCCAGTAGTGGGTTACCTTGGCAGATTACCCAAAATGTCACTGAGACAGTGGGAATGACGATCACATAATGATACATTTCTGAAGACAGCTGCATTTTCACATGCTGTCATAGCTGAATGTGCCCTAAACCAACCAGCTACAGTTTTGCCATAACAAAATAGTGATGTCGTTTGATAGACATTCAGGAAATGCCTGTTTAGATATTGCTTTGCCCAGTTTCCTAGCATAAAGGGTACAAACAGTTGACAAGAATATAAACCAAGACTCTTCCATTTGGTCAAGCACCATTTCCTGGTGTTAAACTTCTGGCCTCTTAAGTATTACCTCTGTAAAGAAAACGTAGAGGTGTGTTACATACAAAATCTTCCATGATTTTGAGATTGATACTTTTGAAGATGGGGTGAATCAGGTTTCACCACTGCACAGATGGCAAGGTGTAGTGAGAAAATAAGGTTATGAACCTCCCCCCCCCCCCCATGTAATATACTAGTGAAGACAAACATGCTTGTCTTAACCAATATGGCACTACAAAATGCTCAGAGCTCTTTCTTGTCTTCACCAGAATCGCAGGTCTGATCAGCTACCTAGGCTTCTAGGGAAAGTAGTCAAAAGCAAAACTTCAGCAGCTGGTCAGATCAGGCAAGAACAACAAACTTTGGAGTTTCTCATTTGCCTGACTTTCTGGAGCATGATCTTGTCCAATTTCCACAAATACAAGTTTTGCAATGTCCCACTCAGGTAAAGCAATTATGGAATTCTGGCTGTAGGTAATGCAGACTGCTCGGAGAAGCATATTCATACTGACTAACAGGTGTATTGTCTTTTACTACTTGAAGGGTCCCTCATTTGAGTATCTTCTTCACATTTAAGTATTTGTTCTTGCCTTTCCTAAATCATGTAGACTGCCTTTTTGAAATGGAATGTTTGAGCACTCCATTGCACAATCTAAGTTTGGTTCTGATCCGAGATGAAGGAGAAGAAGAGGCTACAGTTGACCTGCTTCACCCTGATATAGGTGATTAGGGAATCTCCTCCTCAAAGGACTGTGTTGCTCCTCAGTGGTTTTTTTTTTTTTTTTGCACAGGGTACCATTAGGATGGATTGTTGGCACATAATCTAGGGTATTCAGGAACGATCCTTCTTTCAGATGGGTCTTGAGGAAAAAAACTGTCATAAGCTGCATTTTGTCCTGTGGAAATGCTACTGTGCAGGTACTGGCTTCTAGGAATTCCCTAAGAAGATATTAACATTAGAAGGTTGTTATGCCTGACTTCTGGATGTTAAGGGAGATGGCCCAAGCATTAAAAATGTAACAAAGCATAACGGAGGTACATCTTTAGCTTCTCCAAGGACAGGACTTGAATCAGCATCATCCATATATGGACAGACATGGATAGCCTTAATCCTTAACTACACAAAAACTAGTGCTAAATGTCTTTTAAAGGTCAAATAAGGGAATCAATAGGAGGAAATCCCTCTAGTGAACATTAGGTAATATTTATGGGAATTGTGGACAGGGATGTAAAAGTATGCATCCTTCCATGTCCAGAGTGACAAGGAAAGCATCCTTTAACAACAGGGAAAGAATTCAGTTCCATGGAAAAGAAGGATGAAACTCTGACAATGACCAAAGCATACAGGTTTGATTAGCAGTTTGGGCACTAGAGGAGTAGGTCAGGAAGTGAAAGAAATGACAAGGCACGGCCTACTCCCAACTCTCAAGAAAAGGACAGAGGACATGTAACAGGGCATATGTACCACCACAGATCACCAATGGAGATCAGAGATACGACGACTCAACCTTCTTACAAGGGGAGGGGGAGCAGCTGATGGGTTACATTATTCACAGAAGTCAGCAACATCAATCACAATGCCAACTGCATGCACACATCTTGAATACTACAGGGCATGCACAAGGAGAAAATGACTAGAACTTTAACAGTCTCGTGGTTGCCTAAATTACAGCCACAGTGCAGATGGATAGTACGCATGGAGAAGCAAATAAAGTGACTCAAAATAAAATGACTGAAACAGAGACAGTACAGTATTTTAAACTTTTTTGAAGTTCCACATTTATGTAGCAGAGACAGATCTAGTTTGGGTCCCAAGCAACACCTTACAGGGCACATAGAATATGTCTAAATAAAAACCCCTGTCCTCTCTATGATGAGGAGGACCATCCCTCCTTTGGCCATGAAGTACAGAAGTTACAGCAAGGTAGGCATGGCCAGGAGTAGATGGTCATTGGACAGAGAAAGCATGCCTAAAATGTGGGACCTCCCTGAATTCAACAGTCTAGCCTACAGTTGCAAACTCTGTGATGTATTCGTCATGGATCAGGAGGTACCAGTTTTTCCAGAAACAGGAGATCCTCCCACTCAAGAGATTTGGAGGAAGGAAAGGACAAAAGAGAAGGAATTCAAACTTGTGGGGACCCCACACTGGCTGATGGATCCGTCTCCTGGTTTCTTGCTTTATTGTTTGGCCGGCCCCTTTCCTCTCTTTCTCTCTCCATGCTTGTTGCCTCTTTGCAAGCTGCCTTCTATATTTACATTGGTCTGTCCTCAACTGTCTCCTATAAAAGGGCCACTGTTTTGCTGAGTAGGTTTCTAAAGTTCCTCATTGTTACTGAGGAGGTGCTTGATGGACCACATGGACTTATCTTTCTCCTCCAGCTTTCTAAAGCTCTTTCACAAGGCAAGTGCAAAGTAGTTTACCTTGTCTAGTGGAGCATTCCAAAGATGGCCCTTCACACTGGCCAGGATAAGCTGGGATCCTGAAAAATGATTGCTGTCTTTTTATTGTTCCTAATTATCTCTGGCACTGCATCTATACATCCTATGCATAGTGTGAGCTAGTTCTATAATTACTGACAGTCATTACCAATATCGTTGGACATCCTTAACTTATCCCAACGTGGAATTTGTACTGGATCATGTTGGCTTGGCAATTAACAGTTCTGATCCAGAATACTGCATCCATGTTCACATCTTTGCCAATTTTATCAAGTACTTCTCCTTATCATTCTGTAGAGTACTGAGTCCCTGGGACTAACTTAGAGCTCCTGGCAACTTGTCACAAGCACATTATCTGCCACTGAATTCCTGAAACAAAATTTGAGGTGCTTCTGAATTCTTCAGAAACAGCCCAATCCTGTGTGTTCAGATTCTAGACTGTCAAAAACATCTCAAATGTCTGTAGCACTGATAGGACAGCAGAAGGTGATGGTCTGCCATTTCCCAAACGCTCTAGATACCTTTTTGTTTGAGTAGATGAAAACTCCTTATTCCCTAACTTAAAAATGTTCCTTCATGAAATTCAATGTCTCCCAAAAGTAGACGTCTTCTAAACAGAGACACGGAGAAACAGTACCATATTCCAAATTAAATAGTACATCTGGTTGGTACAAGCCAAGTCTTCCTCCTCCTCCTCCTCTCAGGATTCAATGGGAAAACTCTTCTTGGAAGAAGCTTCTCCTCCTCAATAAAGGAGTGACCCTGAGATAGATGAAAGAAAGGATTACTTTAATGATGGCATAGCCCTTTCTTAAACTGCCACACACGTCTTGGGAAGCTTCTAACAAAACAATCTGAAGAAGTTGGCATAGCAGGATCATCTGCCCAATATTAGGATACTAGTATGATTAGTAGCCCTGCAACCATAGTCAAAATCTCATTGGAACGAAAGCCCTTTTCATTAATAAATCCAGTAAAATGGAAGGAACAGCCTCAAAAGGAGCTGGCTGAGTAGTGGGAGACTCCCTAGAATCTGTTCAAGAACACCCCCATCCTTCATGGATGCCCGAGAACCAGGATCTGGCTGTGGCAGAATAAGTAAATTCAGCGGCCTAGATTTCCTTCAATGTGACTATGTCAGTCTACTTCCACAGGGGCTATCAAAGATTGGGTAACAGTTCATGGAGACATCTGAGCCTCTCCAGGATCAGTGACCTGAAACCTAATGGAAGCTGGCAAGGGCTCTATGTCCACTCACTCGCCTCCACAAATTCCAACTAGGACCTTTTTCAATCTATCCATTTTCAGACAAGGTCTTCCTTTTGGAAAATTCCTTTATGTACTGGTAATTAGTAGAAAGTTCATCTTCAGGAATAACCAGAAATAATATACCTGGAAATCTGATCCACCTGCTCTGAGTAATGCTAGCAAAGTCATCAGTACATACATAGTTTTCTATGCATGTGCAAAGTTTCCACCTTGGCAATAACTGCATCTGCAAGGCAATACAAAACCAAACTTACTAAGTGAAAACAGGATTCACATATACAGCCAAGCAGCAGGGATATGAACGGAGCTGCTACTGAAGAGTCCAAACCTCAGTATCAGATACCAGGCAACCTGCTCCTGCTAATACTGCTGTGGGACAGCCTTCCAACTGCACATGTAGCTTCCAAAGTTCACACTCTAGAGGTGTTCAGCAGGGTAGAATGTACAGAATTCCAGTACCATATTTAGTTTCTGTGCACATGGTGATGGGTAGGGGTGGAGGAATCATGTCATTTATGCAAAACTTGTTTATAGGTTCACATGGTCCTACTAGAGTTACGACCAAGACCACCACTGAAAAGCTCAGCCACATCACCCAATACAGGTGGGAGTTTAGCAGTCTTCCCCATCAAGTAAACTTTCTACACATATCTTCTGTGAAAATTTGCAATCACCCATCCTTGTCATCCAGACTGGGTTTAAAGATTGCAAGGGAAGTACTCTGACATGCAAAGGTAGCTTATTCCAGAAAAATAAATTGGGGATACTGGTGATTGTCAGTTTTCATTAGCGCATTATTACGAAAGGCTTCAATCCTGTGTTCTGTCAAAGTCAAGTAAACTTTGTCATTTAGGACTACACAAGTGCAGCCTAAATGAAATTCTGAGCATCAACTCACCAGCGAGTACATAGGAAGCAAGGTTAACAAAAACAGTATAATATTTCAATTAATCAATTCCCTGATGGCACAGTGTACTGTGATGTTAACTATAATTTCAAATAGCCTAGTACCAACCTATGAACCTATATAGGAAATACACCCCGGGGATCATGTCAGTCGCCCTGCTAGACAGGGGTCCAGAGAAGTAAATATTGTGGGAAGAAATATCCAGGGAATTGTTATGGCTAGGCTTGCATAGGCCCTAGGGCCGATAGCCTAGTACCAACCTATGAACCTATATAGGAAATACACCCCGGGGATCATGTCAGTCGCCCTGCTAGACAGGGGTCCAGAGAAGTAAATATTGTGGGAAGAAATATCCAGGGAATTGTTATGGCTAGGCTTGCATAGGCCCTAGGGCCGATAGCCTAGTACCAACCTATGAACCTATATAGGAAATACACCCCGGGGATCATGTCAGTCGCCCTGCTAGACAGGGGTCCAGAGAAGTAAATATTGTGGGAAGAAATATCCAGGGAATTGTTATGGCTAGGCTTGCATAGGCCCTAGGGCCGATAGCCTAGTACCAACCTATGAACCTAAAAAAATATTCAATACAAAACCCACAGAAGGATAAATAAACCAATAATAACAGCAAACACACCTAAGCCACCACAGACTGTCATAAGAATACTGTACACAGCAGCATGACAAGACTAGGATTGCACATGTTAAGACTGTCCTCCTTTGTTCATCTGCATCAGACAAACAGCAAGCAAGTGCACGTGAAAAAGAAAATATACAGCTACATCAAAGAATAAAAAAAAAGATATTGCACACTTCAGCTGAGCTATGTATTGTGAATGATTACTGACTAAATAGTCAGTGACTGGTATCAGAGTTTATAGTCTCAACACTGTTGGTTAGAAGCTGGTTAGGTATCTGGTGGTCCAGCAACAGACATTTCGATATCTCTTGCCCGAAGACAGTTGTGTAAACCAGCAGTGTGCAGGGTGAGACTGGTCATGAATTATTTTAGATGCACATTTAATGCTCCTTGATGCAAAGAGATCCTGGATTAACAGTAAATTGGGTACCCATGATATTTTCGGCAACTCGCACCACTCTGTAGCTTTTCTTTCTTTCTGCTGTTGTACTCGATGCTCTCAATCAACTGCTCCTGTGTAGAATGTGGTGAGAACAGTATGTGGGAGCTTTGCTTTTTTGAGCCTTCTGAGAAAGTGGAGACTTTGGTGGGCTTTTTTTAAACCAACTGCTCAGTGTTCACAGTCCAAGAGAGATCCTCCTAAATATGCACCCTTAAAAATTTTGTAGATTTGACCCTTTCCACCTCTTCACCATTTATCATGAGCAGTGAGTATGTTGTTAACCTTTTCCTGAAGTCTATCACTATTTCTTTTGTTTTATTGACATTCAGGTCAAAGCTGCTCTTAGCACACCAGTCAATCAATAAGTAGACCTCATCTGTAAGCTCTTTCATACTCACCTTTGATGACGCCCACAACCATAGTATCAACTACAAACTTAATGATGCAATTGGTGTTGTCTTTTACAGACCAGTCATGGATGAGGATGGTGAACAACAGAGGGCTTAGCACACAACCCTGAGGAACACCGTGTTGAGTATTTTGCATCCTGAGGTGTTGCCCACCCAGGTATTCTGTGGTCTGTTCATCAAGAAGTCAAGAATCCAACTGCACATGAGCTTGCTAACTCCAAGATGTACAAGCTTGTCAATAGGCTGCATTGGAACCACTGTACTGAATGCTGAGCTGAAGTCAAACAGCCTGATGTAGTTGTTTTTTCCCTTCAGATGACAGAATGAGAGGTGGAGTGCCATTGAAATAGCACCCGCAGTGGATCTGTTAGCCCAATAATTGAACTGTAGAGGGTCGAAGGTGGATGGAAGGCTTGCCAACAGATGCCTTTTAACTAGCCTCTCAAAGCATTTCATGACATTTGAAGTTAGAACAACTGGTCTGTAATCACTCAAGCAGGCTGGATTAGCTTTCTTGGATAAAAGGGACAATATCAGTCACCTTGAAGCAAGAGGGAACTTTACCAAGAATAAGGGAGATATTTTCAACATCAGCTAGAACTGAGCATAATTGATCTGGACAGCATTTAAGTACTTTGCTCAGTATTTTATCAGGACCAGCAGCCTTCCTGGGGTTCACCTTCTTAAGTTGAGATCTCACGTCATTGGAGTTAAGGCAAAACACACCCTCCCTCCCTCCTGGTCGACAGATAGCCTTGCAGCAGCTATGTTGTTCTTTTCTTCAAATCTGCCAAAGGAGGAGTTCAACTTATTCAGGAATTCAATGTTGTTTTCCCACTGAGCTCCCTGGTTTTATAGTCAGTAATATGTTGTATCCCTTGCCAGAGACTCCCGGCATCCCTCATGTCTGCAAACTGACTTTATAATTTCTTTCCATATTCCCTCTTGGCCTCTTTAGTGCCCCTTTTTAGGTTTGCTCTAGCTTCGCCCAGACCCTCCTTGTCCTTGGCCCTAAACACTGCATTTCTTGCCTTCAGGAGATCATACACTGTTGTGGAGCCATGGCTTTTGGTTTGCTCCTATTGAGATGCTTTTAATATCAGATACATCATCAACACAATTGGTGATGTAAGCTATTACTGCTTCCATGTAAACAATGTTCACCTTATCATCTGACGTAGCTGCCTCTTTTGAAAGTGTCACAGCAAGTACTATTAAAGCAGTCTTGGAGACATTCCAAAGTCCCCTCATGCCACAACCTGATCTGCATAAATGTGGGCTTTTCTCTGATCTAAGCTAGTTTGTAGGCTAGTAGAAGGACGATGGCAAGATGGTCAGAGCTTCCCAAGTTAGGTTTTTGTACAGCTCTGTAGGCAACTTTGATGTTGGAATATATTGTCTAGAATGTTTGCACCCCTTGTAGGAAAATTTACAAAACTGATAGTAGTGGGGTAGCACCTGTCTCAGATATGCTTGATTAAAATCACCAGTAACCACGTGTGCAAAGTCTGAGTTTTTCCCCTACAGCTCACACAGAGTTATAAAAAGATTACTCAGGGCCTCAGTGGTGTTTTGCACTTGGTGGAATGTATACCACTGCTACATATATTCCATTTAGCTCTCCAGGTACATAAAAGTGTCTGCATTTTAAAAGACAGGAACTCTACATTATCAGAGCAATATGACTGAACAATCTCACAGTTCTTACACCATCTTTCATTCAAATAGATGCAGACTCCACCTCCCTTGGCCTTTCCACACAAAGCTTGACATCTGTCTGCACAAAAGTATGTGATACCTTCTATGCGAACAGCACTAACATTGATCTTGGTATGCAGCCACGTCTCAGTAAACAACAAATGGGTATTTCTCCCCTTATTTTTGCTGTAGTGTTCCAGCCTGAGGTCATCCATTTTACTGTCCAGTGAGTGTGCATCTGCTAGCAGTAATGAAGGCAGAGCAGGCCTGTGAGGATTACTTTTCAACTTTGCAGCAATTCCAGCCCTGCAGCCTCTTTTCCTCTTCTGTCTTGTCCTGAGTATTCCAGGACCTTCTGTCTCATGTTTTAGGCACTTAAAAGGCATGCTGGGTTAAAATACACAGCATCAATATTTCTGAGTATAGTAGGCCCCAAGAACTCTGCTGAATGCAGGGAGTCTACCCAGCAGCATGAAACTTAACTGCTTAATTTCTAGAAGCTTCTGTCTGCTGTAAATTAAACGTACTTCCACTTTGATTTTCTCGACAGATTAAGGACATCTCTCTGGAGAGCCAATACAGCACCCATACAGGGCGCCACCATTTTTTGTTTTTTTTAAAGCCTCATTCTTATAATATACATGTTTCTATGAAAAGAGATTGTGACACAATTACTTGAAATAGGAAAAAAAAACAGATGAAATCATAGAGGACTGGGACATGGCATTGCTATTTTGTTACATCTGGTCTATGGAGGGGAAAAAACAGAAACGGGCAGTCCCTTCTTGGGTAACACAAACCTGCATTACTACAGAAATAACCAGAGATGCTACAAACTTTAGCTTCTTGGGACAAAATAAAGGCTACTCAGGAATTAGCTTAGAAGTAAAGCATTGACTTTCCTCTGCATACACAAAGCAGTTAGAAAAGACATCATTTGTCACTCAAGGGATGGGAAACACGGGTACAATATATGCATTAGCTTCACACCATCAGTAAACATATAGAAGTAAACAGTATATATATATATATATATATATATATATATATATATATATATATATATATATATATATATATATATTTGTTTATTTTTTTTTTGGAAAAGATTTTATTAGATCATTTTTAAAATGTGCAGAAAATAAAGGAATAAGTGCATAGACAGTAAAAAACATATAAAATGGTAGGGAAACAGTGTATATATTCTAACAGGTGCTTATTGACTTGCTTTATCCTGCAGCATTAGGCTACTTCTGAAACAAAATTCATATGTCGAGAACAGATCTGCTTCCCTTCAAGATGGATGTACGTAACATAAGGAAAACTTAAAGGTGATGAAAGCAATGATGCACTGATAATTCAGCTGGCAGACAGCAAGGAAAAAAAGTGTGGTGTGTTAAAACAAATTAGAGACATACATCCATGGCAGCTTTCTACTTTGTGCTGCACAGTGTATAGTAAACCGTGTAATTTTTCTGATCCTTTTCTTGTTCTACTGTTTCCTGTTATTCTCTTCTCTCGTTCACTGATGTGTCACATTAGACTCAGAGCGATACCATGAACAGCCACTACTACATGCAGAGTTTACAATGCAAAGGGGGATTAGGAGGAGGCTGCCAAGTCTTTCCGATCACATATGCACACACACACCTACCTACCTATGGGCAGTTTTAAACCCCTATCCACCTTACTGCATGTCTTTGGAATGTAGGGGGCCAATCACAGCACCTGGATAAAATCTACGTCACTGAGTGGCTAAACAATGGCTGCTCATCCTATTCTCCCCTTAGAAATGTTTTACCTCAGGTATTCTGTACATGATGACTTAATTACTGTAACAGTTTTCTCTAGTTTCCACCTAGAATGTTCTCTGAATGTTATCTGCATTATGTGCTGTATTTACTTTAAGCTTTTCCCAAGTTTACTTTTACTCTGTGCTATTTACCTAAGTGTTTTTCATTTGACAGAGTATCCTTTCCATTCTTATACAATTTTAAATTTTTGTAACAAGGCTATGACTGAAAAAGGGACCCCAGTGGTCTAGTTCACCTACTTAGTTAATAAACAGTCAAAAAGTACAATTGGAAGAAAACTGACTCATGAGCAATGAAGCACGCCTCTTGACCTGTGAAGTTAACCAGTGTTATGACATACACTATTGCCTGTTCTTCTCAAGGCCCCTAAATGAGAAGCAACTACCTAAAGGACAGTGATTCGCCGTTTAGAGCAGACATGGGTGGAGCACCATATATGGTAAATCTGAAAGCATTCAACATTCTTCCTGTTGTACTGAGCTCCTGAAAAAAAAAAAAAAAAAAAAAACAGAAGTCACTTTGTACATGAAAACTAAAAACCACATGTTGCATATGAAATAACCACTTCCTTAAAACTACTGCCGTCATGTAACTATTTCTCAGCTATTTACAGACAAGTTCAGCAGTGAAGCAGCCCTCTGTAATAAGCAAGACACACTGCAAGGCAAGACTGGATTATAACCCTCGACCAGTCAAACAATCTAGACAAAGTTAAAAGTAATGGGGGGGCAAAGGCCCAAAATAAGGGAGAATGTTTAAATATTGCTCTTCTAAACCTAGAAAACTGCAAGTGTAACTGGTTTTGAGTTATTGTGAATTTTCTGAAACATAAAAGTCGTCTAAAACCTCAATTGTATGTCACTATTTAGTAACTTCAGTCCTCGGTGATTTGACAAACTAAAATTCTCTTGAGGAACAGACCAAAAATATGAAAAAATATGGACATTCTGCAAACATCTGGACAACTGAGACGTATGGACTGGATATACTGTAGCCACGTCAGAGTGATATTGCATACAACAGTGTAAGGAGACTTGCATGGCAAAACAGAAGGCTTTTCATTACATAGTTTCTCCCCTATTGTACAGTCTGCAAGTCTAGAACTATTATTTACTACTATTCACTGTAATTCAATGTTTTTAAAGTTAACAACAAATCTGTCCTGGGGTCATAGCCGAAAATGATCATAATACCAGACCACCTATTCAAAGTGAATAAACGAATGAATAAAGGTCATGATACAGGCTTATATTCCAGAGATAAAAAAGATACAAATCTACGTAAGTGTATAGGTGGTTACTAGGCTATCAACCCCCCCCCCCCCACCCCGAGACATTTTAAGCCAAGCTAGACTTACCCAGAATTTGCCAAAATACTGCTGACGTGTCAACACCCCAGGGAAATTTTTACGGTTACAATAAGTTTGTTCATTTCACAGGCTGCCCTTGTCTTTTAGGGACATGTGTACCAAACTAGGGGTACATTTGCTATTTCCCATCCAGTGTTCCAAGTTGAATCTGAAGATTGATAGGGATGAGCTTTGCTTCACATGGAAGCCTGTTCCAGAGAAGGGGGAATCTGAGACCAGTACCTGTCTTTCCAACATGTATGGCTTATGAGGTTTAGGTCTTTAGAATGGGCATTTCTGATGGTATTTATTTTGCAGATGTGCAACAACTCCACTTGTGTGGGATCAGAAGATGCCTTGTAGGCTAGGTATAGTCTCCTCACAGCAGTCTGTAGGAGACCTGAGTACAGGGCTTTGCAACATTCTGCACAGGACTTGTTTACTCCTTGTATTCTTTTTGCGAGTAACCTTTGTTGTCTCAAGCTGTTGCTAATGCCTGGTCAGGTACATGTCTAAGGGTACTTTATACTCAATGATTGTTTTGCTGTAGTCTGCCCTCACAGCAATGACCCCCTTGGATCCCCATGCCATGCCCTTACTTACAAGCTGTGCAATGAAGACAGATTTTTTTCACCACAAGAGACGTGATGGTCAAAGGTTAGTTTACTGTCAAAATGCATTCCCAACTCCCTGACTACTGTTTCTTTTACAGGTGCATTACAATGACCATCACTAGTTTGCAGCAGTCTGTGAACTTAAATAAGCCAGAAGCCCCCGACGTTGGCCTTTACTTCAAAGTAGTAAATGCCAAAAAAAAATCCCTGTGAAATTCTGCTACTGACTGTCATCTTTGTGGAGTTGGACTTTCCTATCCTAACCCATCAGTGAGCCAGCTGGCTATCCATCAGGTGTTTACAATGCCAGAGTGAGGTATTGTGTCAAATGCCTTGGTCATGGTAGGCAGTGTGCACTGTGTTGTCCATGTCCATTGCTGTAGTGACCTTTTCAAAGAAGTAGGCATGGTCTGCCTTTGACAAAACCAAACTGGGTAGTGTCCAGTACCTGTAGGTTTTGTATGTCATTGTTCATCAGATCCATGACAATTCTTTTTGTGGTCTTTCATATGACACTAGTAGTTCCAAGGGTCAGTGGAAGGGTCCCCTTGTGTACTAATAACCATTGTAGTCCTCAGTTCATAGGTAGGTACTAGGCTATCGGCCCTAGGGCCTATACAAGCCTAGCCAAAAAGGTACCCTGGCTTTCGCCACCCAAGAAAATTATTTTCCTGTGCCCCTGTCGGGCAGAGCCACAGAGGTGATCCCCAGGGTGAATTTCCTATTTCCCATCCAATCATCAAGATTTTTCTTGCCATTGAGGAACTTTGTTTGATATAGATAGGTAGTTTGTTCCACAGTACGGGAAGTCTCTGGGACAGGAATCTATCCTTCCAGTGTGTTCTGTTTATTGTGGTGACAAGGCTTGGGTCCCTAGAGCGTGTAGCCCGGAGGGATTGGGATTTCTTTAAGTGGAACATGTCCAACAGCTCTGGGTTTGACATAGCTTTGTATGTTAGGCAGAGATCGCCTCTGAGTAGGTGATATGCGATGGAGTAAAGCTGGAGTTTTTCTGAGACTGTCTGCGTAGGGCATCTGTTTGAGGCCAGTAATCCTCTTTGTGAGGTATTTCTGCAGCCTTTCCAGTTGTAGCGGTCTTGTGAGGTACACACCAAAAGGGAAGTTGTACTCTATAAAGGGTCTAATGAGTGACGAATTGAGGGAGACAATGACCTCTTTTTTCCTGGATGAGAAACTTTTTGTGAGGAGATGTGCCAGGTAGAAGGATTTCCTGACTACTGTGGCAATGTGATTATCAAAGCAGAGACTACTGTCCACCTGTGTCCCAAGGTCTCTTATCACACTTTCAGTGTTAAGTAGACTACCACCTATGTAGTAGCTCATGAGTACAGAGTTTTTACCAAAGGGGATGACAATAGACTTTTGGCATTAAGCTTGAGGATATGGCTTTGACACCAGGCATCTGTCTCAGTGAGGCACTTTTGTAGGATGTCCACATAGTTAGGAGTTTCAATTATCATGTCCTCACTCACCTAGTTCTACCCCCCTATCCCCCTTACTTAGCTCCTCACTAAACTTTCAGGAGTTTGAGAGTCATTATCTAAGAACTAGGCTTTTACCAGTTACCTTTTTTTCTGTCTGTGTAACTTCATTCTGTGTTACTGTTACTGTTTTTATAAGTCTAATATAGTAGTATGTAGTATAAGTTTATCTCCTATTTTTAGTATTTGATTTGTGTTGAAACTTATTTTTCTTCCTACCTTGTATTTTTACTCATATTATGCCTTACGTGATAAATCTTTGTTTATTGCCTGTACTGGAGCTTTTTTCCCTGGGCCTCTACTGAAAACGGATATTATGTCCAGTTAGACTAGCCCGGTCAACAAATGTAAAATAAATAAATTATGGCTCCTAGTTTGCAGTCATATGTGAACTTCATCAGCCAAAGACCTTCTATGTTAGCCTGTATTTCAGAAAAGTCGATACCAAACAGGAGAGGACCCAGAACTGAACTCTGTAGTACTCCACTTGTCACTCATCTGAAGTTGGATTTGGAGTCTGCTACTTTCAGTGTGGGTTCTGTCAGTGAACCAGTTGGCAACCCATCTTGTGACATAGGGATTTATAGCTAGTTTAGTGAGTTTATCTATAATTCCAGAGTGGGGGATGGTGTCAAAAGCCTTGGCGAGATCTAGATAGGCTGCGTGAACCACCTTACCCTCGTCTATGGCTTTGGTGACTGCTTCAAAGAAGTCAATCAGGTTTAGGAGACATGATCTGCCTTTTACAAACCCAAACTGGGTGGGGTCCAGAGTTTGGAGATTACCAATGTCTTTGCTTATAAGTTCCATGATGATATGTTCCATGGCCTTGCAGATCAGGCTCGTTAGGCTAATGGGACGGTAGTTCCCAGGGTCCGTGGTGGCTCCCCCTTTGTGGAGTGGGATAACCATTGCTGTGTGCCATTCAGTGGACACAAGGCCTGAGGTGAGGCTATGATTGAACATGGTGCTTAGGTGGGGTGCCAGTTGAGAACGCAGCCTGGGATGTTGTCAGGTCCCATGGACGCTGTATTTTTGGCTTTGGAGAGAGTGTGGTTTTTACCTGTGCAGCCATGATTACAGGAACTCTGCATTCTTCCGGTATAGAGATGGGCCCTTTAGGGGGTGAGGGGGGGGTAAAGTTAGCACTGAACCTATCTGCCAGGATGTTAGCAATATCAGTTGGTTCTGTATATTTAGTGCCATTGTGCTGCAACTCAGAGCAGATCTGAGTGTTGCCATTGAGATTCTTGACATAGCTACAGAACGCTTTGTGATTGTCTTTAGAATCAGTGGCGATTTTGTTTTCATAACTAGCTTTGGTGGACTTTGAGGGATCTCAGCTTCTTACTGAGGCTGACCAGGGAGTTCTTCCAGTCATGGGATTTTACTCTTTTTTGCAACAGTTTCTTTCTTCTGTTGTAGAGTTTGTTTATGACAGGGGACCACCAGATTGGCTTCCTTTTTTTGGAGGATAACATCTTGGTTAGGGATAGCACAATCCATGCACTCGTATAAGTGCTTCTAAAGTGCATCTGTGTAGGATTCAGCAGTCGTATTCATTTCATTTGACACAAAGCCTGTGTGGAGGCTATGGTTAAAGCAGAGATTCTAGCAGGGCTGCCAGATCTTGTTTGAAGCTACTCATGAGGCATCCTGGGATATTATCAGAGCACATCAAAGCAGTGTTCTTGGTCTTAGTGCAGTGAGGACCTGCTCCTTAGTGACAGCTGGTGGAGAAACGGTGGGTGGTATTTTCTGAGGGGGGGGGGGTAAAGTTGCAGCTAAATTTAGTCAACCAGCAGATGTGCATCCTCTGGCTCGATCTAGGTGGCTCCATTCACCATTACTTTGGCACACTGTTTGGTATTGCTTTTAAGGTTGCAGACCTAACTGGAGAAACTCCTATGTTTGTCCTTAGCTTGGGAGGCAACTTTTTATCTCAAATTTGGCTTTTGTGAACTCTATTAGTCTCCTGATTGATGAGGGAGTTTTCATCTTGCTGGGCAATACCTTCCTGTTTTTCGGACATTATTTACGGTCACTCTTTCTTTTGTTATACTAAGGATTACACCCAGGTGGCTTGTTTCTGGAGGTTGTAGTATGTTTATTTTTTGTTAAAACTGAACTGCTACACAATCAATGCTGTGAAAATGTAATGGCACTACTGATGTGCATTCTTAGCCTCAGCATGACATACAAGGACAAATCCTTGGCAGAAGTGTTGCTCTTCCATGATTAGTACCATTAGGAGTTCACCTTTCTGGTACATTCATTTAAGGGCTCAAACTACATAAATATACTCCATCAGTCATATTTTCATCTTCTCTGAAGTGCTAAGCAATATTAAGTGGTTATTTTCCAATCTGTTATAACCACAAAGGCCTGATGGGAGGAGGGAGTGGTTGCAATGCTGCACAGTTTCATTCCACAGGATAATCTTTTTGTGCTTGCTGAAATTTTGCAGGGGTCAAAGTGCACTGTTACGCAAATGTTCAGTGTAGCAGTACTGTTTCACTGATTTACACCAAAAGCACTGAAATTTCCTTTACCTCTCCTTGCTATAATGTCTTTTTTTTTTTTTTGCAATGACACACTGAATTTTGTTATGGTAACTTCTTAAACAGCATTTTAAGTTGCATCTAAATGTAGGACTTATTAGAGAGCATATGACACAGAAAGAGGTAGCACTGGTGACATTTGGGAAATTTAGGTCCAGGCTCACAAAAATTCACATCCCCTAATCTATGCATAAAGCATCTTCTCTCACATTACCACTCTCAGAAAGGTAATTTCTCAAAATGTTAACTTTAAAAACAAATTCTTTCAGGGGGCAGGTCCCTCTCCCTGCACCTCCAACCACACGCTATTGTGTATACACTAACTCTGAGATCACTCAGAGCACTTCAATGGGACCACACAATTTACCAGGATGCCTAATAAAGACTGCTGAACATGCCCTGCTGGAACTCCCTCATATCTTGGTTTAACCTATGCTTAGTCACAAGTACCTTAAGTATGGAGAACTGCTATGCGATATCCTTCATAAAGGGGGCCCCACCCTAGGAACTACAGACAAAGCTATGGAATACATCATAACTGACTTCATAAACTGAAATGGCATAAATATTCACCTACAAACTCAGCGGTTCAGCTTTGTCAAAGGGAGATCATGTCTATTTAACTTGGTTAGCTTCTTCCAGATGATCAGGGAGGTTGTGAATAATGGTCATTTGGTCCACACAGCCTTTCTGGATCTGGGTAAAGCTTCCAACACAGTTCTCCATTGCAGTACTGTAAATAAATAAATCAACAAAATGAAATGGAGATCTGTACATGGCGACTAAGTGAGAGAACCTGCACAGTTAAAGTAGCAAGTACCATCTTGGAAAGCAAAAATGCAACTAGCCATGCGTCTCAGGGATTGATACTGGGGCCCTTCCTCCTACCAGACATATACTTTAATGAACTTCAAACCATAAATCCACACATGTGGCTAACATCTGCTGATGTCTGATCACCTCCCCATACAGTGTCATTACAAAGAGTTAATCCTCAAACAACGGTATACTGAAAAGGGGTAAAATTAAATACAAAAAAATGCAATACAGCTACCGGGGGGGGGGGGGACTCATCTCCAACTTGTATCTTAGCTAGCATTCCCCTCTCCAAATTCATAATGCAGCAATGGATCTTGGTGCCTGGGTTGACAATTCCCACTCTTTTGACCACCATGTAGCATTAATAGTCAAAATCCTTGTAAAGACTGCAACTGATATCCTAAGGAATCTCATCCAGGCCAACAGGCATCATTCCACTGCACTCTACAACAGCTAGGCTAGACCGATTAGAGTACAAGGACCCTTTTGGTATGTTTCTCTTCAAATACATCCAGCAAAGACAGGCCCGAGATCACTCTATAACCAGTAAGATCACTCCCATAAAGATAGATTTGAAGCCATATCTCAATACTCAGTCCCTTACAAACTTGTGTGTGTAATGTCTTGCATTCCGTTCCATGAAGACACAACCATCCTTGATCTTTTACATCACCACAAGACAAACGGCTCCAATAAGATTAGAAGTGAGGACAAATCTCCACAAATCTATACAAAAAACATGCTGAGGGACAAATTTATTACCCAACATTTACCCCATCTCTGGGGAAAAAATACCTTTATATATGTTACAGAATTACACTCTTCCTTCCTTAAAAGCTAACTCATGACAACTGGATAGGCAGCCATAAACTTGTCCAGACCCGACTGTTCCTTCTCCGTATCAATAGTTTGTGGAGCATTTATTGATGTCCTATAGTTTTACTTGGAAATACAATGCAAGAAGCCTCTCTCTCTGCAACTTTTAGCTATCACGAATCTCACTGTATTTTCTTGCTAGGGTACTGACTGTGACATTTCTAAGAAAGTTCCTGTTTTATCTCTCACAAGTGCCTGCAATTCATCATATACATTTACATTTTCCCCACAAACATAGGACCTTCCCAGAGCTACTTCCAACAACTTTAACTTCAGTTTAACTTCGGCATGTACACTTTTCCAGGGCTTTAATTTGTATATCTAGGTGTATTCTACAGATTCGATTTTATCTTGACAGTATTGGTTTGTTAATTTACTTCCAGCACTTCATTTCCTTTGCAGCTGAAGTTGGAAATTATTTTACAACTTTCTGACCATTAACAAGATGGTAAAAGATTCTCTCTCTGAAATGCACTATTCCTATATTCTGAAACAGCAATGTGACAAGCCTAATAGCTTTTTTTTTTTTTTTGCTACAGATCTTTCTTACAATATTTTTCAATGTTTGGACAGCTCCATCCACTTATGCACCTGACTGCTACTAGTACATAGAGAGCAGTAGATGGATGAATTTCAACTTGTGAATACATTTTCTGAATTCACACCTAATAAAGCACTACTATGGCATGAAAGCATGTGTGATGTTTATTTAGTATTTATACATCATTTAATTGCTTTTACTTGATTATTTTAATAAAGGTATGTTTATTATTCACTCATCTTGATGTTTACATTTTCAGGAGCATTTCCTGAGCCAGGCATTTGTTCTGTTTTGCTGCACAATGCAACTTGGCAGACTGACACTGTTAAATGGCAGTCAAAGCCTGCATTTACTGGACAGCCAATTTTCAAACAACCTTTGACACGTCTCAGTAATACTACATCCTGGAATTACAACTGAACACTAAGGTGCCTACTGCATCCAAGTCTGCCATTCTACTCTTCAGGATGTAAATACAGCTCAGTGCTAAACTTGGCTTAGACATACGACTACTGGCAGTGCAGGGTGTTTTGGTGTAGGCATCCTTCTAATGACAAGAAAGGTCAATATCCTGAAGAAATAAATAGGATTTTTTTTTACCCCTAATGTAATACTAAATCAACATATTCAGTACGCTAACTGCATTCCCCCTCCCAGAAAAATCACCACAAGCCCATCCATAATGGAAACGGTACAGCTGCAGTCGTTAAAGCTCCATTGTGAAATGGTTAAAGCCTGCATTCACTACTTATGCACAGGATGCTACATTCTCAAGCACACTAACACTTCTTATTAAAAGGCTCTAGGAATAATACATAGATTTGTACAGACTGCAACTAAGACTCATTTCAACCTTAAGAACTTAAGGTCATCTCAATTATGAAGGAGGCACAGCCATGCTGACCTGGCAGTGGAATATTTCCAGTGATGGGAAAGTTGTTATTCTAGAGAAATACGCATGATTTTTTTTTTTTATGTCAGCTCAGGCAGGCATTTCTGAATAAGCACTGCATTCCTTTCTATGAAAAGCTGTTGTATACCTCCCAGTAGGACCACAGAATAATGCAACCTGGCAAACTAGTACTGTTAAGACACCAGTAAAACTCTGCGTTCACTACCTACATACAAGAAGGATATTCCTCAATCAACTCAAGATAGGTCTTAGTAAAATTTTCACAGAATTGTACGTGAATGCCAAGGTACTCTCTGTGCTTATAAGACTTAAATCCAACAACAATGAATATAGAAGAGCCATTTTGCCTTTGTCGCATAGATTTTTGTTACAAGTGGTGGTGGTGGTATGTCACTTACAGAAAAGGCTACTTCTATGGAGAAGTGTACAGGATTTTTTCCTGACACAATGCTAACTCACTACATATACATAGGATCATAGGAAGTTATTAGGCTACTGGCCCTGAGGCCCTTACAAGCCTAGCCTAGAATTTAGCCCATGTTCTGACAAGTCAGCACTCGATGCCCCTGTCCAGCAGGGACAAAGGTGGAATCCCAGGGGTGTATTTTCTGCTCCCCATTCAATTACCCAGGCTGTGCTTAAAAAGGGTTAATGACGTACTCTGCTTGACATGGAGAGGGAGTCTATTTCACAGAAGTGTGAGTCTCTGGGACACATATCTGTCCTGCTAACAAGTCCTATTGATGTCACAGACGAGGTTGAGGTCAGACATGCAAGTTACTCGAGTGAGCTTGACTTGCAGATATGCAGCAGTCCCATCAAGGTGTGGTCTGGGATTGCTTTGTATGCCAGACAGAGATCACCTCTGTTGAGTCTGTATGAGACTGAGTAGAGGGATAGAACTTTTAGCCCATTTATGTAGGGTAGATGTTGGAGGCCCTGGATTCTCCTGGTGAGGAACCTCTCTGGTCCTCCCCAGCTTCTGCATGTGCTTTATGAGGTACATGCCGAAAGGGGCACTGTACTCAATAATGGGTCTTATAAGGGAAGACTACAGGGTTGTTAAGACCTCCTTGTCCCCGGATGAGATACCCTTACTAAGGAGGTGGGCCATGTAGAAAGCTTTCTGTACAATGGAGGCAATATGGTGGACAAAAGTCAGTTTCCTAGCTACCTGGCTGCCCAAGTCCCTCACGACTGACTGCGTACTTAGGACCCCATTATTAATGTAATAATTTGTAGGGATGTCACTTTCCCCTACATTGTACGAATGTACAGCATGGTTATAATATGTCACTTCAAATTAGTATCTTTTGAAACACCTTCTTTCTACACAAGCAAACAAAACTATTTTTCAACTCCAAAAGAACATGGCTGTGCAAATGCATACTGCACCTGACAAAATACATAAATAAATGCTTCTTGAGAGGGGTAAGCCTCCATGTACCCCATACCCTTACTTTAATATTCACATTCTGAGGTCAATGCAACCCAAAGTAATGGCAGCAATTTAAAAATTTATAAAATAACTACTTGTTCTTTCCCAAAGTCAGCCCAACCTTAGGTAAAGAATACAACAGTATAAATGAGCCACCAGACAAAAATAGTGAAATAAACAACTCAATCATAACACCTTCAGCAAAAGAAAAAACAAGCAACTCAGTTTGTCTGAGAAGAAATTACATACCCAACCTTTAAAGAAACCAAATATAATGCAACTTGGCAGTTTCTAATGGGCAAGACGATGATTAATATGAAAACAAGATCATTGCTGAAAGCTTCTGACATTTTTAAGTAAAATTACAGGAACACCATATCTGGACATTCAGTTATAAAAACAGTACTTAGGCTGAGCTTTTAGGTGTGAAGTTAATGCAGTTGCATCCTCAGTGCTAATGCCCAGTTCTTGGGTCAAGGGCGGGCTACCTCGTGATCAGTCTTAGAATGCTACTTTTCCACGATTTTTACTAATGAACTCTCTCATCAGCTATCGTACATTAAACAGCTCTGTGAACAATATTATTTGGCCACTAAACACTCAAAAATGTTATCCCCAAGGACACTGTTACATAATCTTGCCTGAGTCACCTGGGTCTTACAGTAAACATCAACAAACTGCCTCATGTAAATAATGTAAAAGATAAGTGGTGCATTACCAGGCCACGTGGCATCATCACTGAAGCTAATTTCAAATAAGTGGATATATGGCTTGACTCAGCTTTGAAAGCTTTCCTTACAGGTAAACAGGGCCAGTTCAAAACATACCATATGCTACAACTGAACTAACTTGCTTACCTTTGACAGAAGTTAAGTACTTGCCAAAGGGTGTGCGATCCCTTCTTCAGAATATGCCGTTGCTGTAGCAGCCATTTTGGAGGATCTTACAAATGATGTAAAACGCTTCAAAAAAATTACAGGTTTATGACTGGTGCTTACAGAAAGAAATACCACTGTTGAATTCTCCCCAGTGCTGGTAGCTACTCATTTTAGCTTAGATCAAGCAACGTGTGAGCATATTAATATCCATATCACTTAATGTGGGCACTTGCAGGACTGTTTGTAGGATAACTACTTAAAATAGATGATCCAAGTAACATGAGTGTTTACTCAGGACTTTCCTACAGCAGAACTAGTAAGACAGATGGCTAGAAAGGTGCTTGGTGTGACATGAGGAAGGAGGACAAGGAGACCTGGTGGTGGAATGAAGAAGTACAGGAGAGTATAAAGAAAAAGAGGTTGGCGAAGAAGTGGGATTGTCAAAGAGATGAAGAAAATAGACAAGAGTATAAGGAGATGAGGTGCATGGCAAAGAGAGAGGTGGCGAAGGCTAAGGATAAGCCATATGGAGAGTTGTATGAAAGGTTAGACACTAAGGAGGGAGAAAAGGACCTGTACCGATTGGCTAGACAGAGGGAGCGAGCTAGTAAAGATGTGCAGCAGGTAAGGGTGGTAAAGGATAATGAGGGAAACGTACTCACAAGCGAGGAGAGTGTGTTGAGCATATGGAAAGAGTACTTTGAGGGGTTGATAAATGAAGAGAATGAGAGGTAGAGAAGGTTGGATGATGTGGGGATAGTGAATCATGAAGTGCAGTGGAATAGCGAGGAGGAAGTAAGGATAGCTATGAAGAGGATGAAGAATGGAAAGGCTGTTGGTCCAGATGACATACCTGTGGAAGCATGGAGGTGTTTAGGTGAAATGGCAGTGGAGTTGCTAGATTGTTTAATGAAATCTTGTAAAGTGAGAGGATGCCTGAAGAATGGAGAAAAAATGCTTTGGTACCGATTTTTAAGAATAAGGGTGATGTGCAGAGCTGTAGTAACTACAGAGGGATTAGACTGATCACAGCATGAAGTTATGGGAAAGAGTAGTGGAAGCTAGGTGATGATTAGTGATCAGCAGTATGGTTTCATGCCAGGAAAGAGCACTACAGATGCGATGTTTGCTCTGAGAGTGTTGATGGACAAGTACAGAGAAGGTCAGAAGGAGTTGCATTGTGTCTTTGTGGATTTAGAGAAAGCATATGACAGGGTGCCTAGAGAGGAGGAGTTGTATTGTATGAGGAAGTCGGGAGTGTCAGAGAAGTATGTAAGAATGGTACAGGATATGTACGAAGGTAGTGTGACAGCGGTGAGGTCTGCAGTGGGAGTGACGGATGCATTTAAGATGGAGGTGGGATTACATCAAGGATCAGCTCTGAGCCCTTTCTTATTTGCAATGGTGATGGACAGGTTGACAGACAAGCTCAGACAGGAGTCCCCGTGGACTATGATGTTTGCAGATGACACTGTGATCTGTAGTGATAGTAGGGAACAGGTGGAGATATGCTCTAGAGAGAAGAGGAATGAAGGTCAGCAGGACTAAGATAGAATATATGTGTGTGAATGAGAGGGAGGATAGAGGAATGGTGAGGATGCAGGGAGTAGAGGTGGCGAGTTTAAGTACTTGGGATCAACAGTTCAGAGTAATGGTGAGCGTGGAAGAGAGGTGAAGAGAGTACAGGGTGGAGAAGAGTGTCAGGAGTGATTTGTGACAGATGAGTACCAGTAAGAGTGAAAGGGAAGGTCTACAAGAGGGTAGTGAGACCAGCTATGTTATATGGGTTGGAGACAGTGGCACTTACAAAAAGGCAGGAGTCAGAGCTTGACATGGCAGAGTTGAAGATGTTAAGATTTGCACTGGGTGTGACGAAGATGGACAGGATTAGGAATAAGTATATTAGAGGGTCAACCCAGGTTGGAAGGTTTGGAGACAAAGCCAGAGAGGCAAGATTTTGTTGGTTTGGACAAGTGCTGATGAGGGATGCAGAGTACATTGGGAAAAGATGCTGAGGATGAAGCTGCCAGGTAACACGAAAAGGGGAAGGCTTAAGATAAGGTTTATGGATGTGGTGAGAGGAGATGCAAGTGGTTGGTGTGACAGAGCAAGATGCAGAGGACAGGAAGAAATGGAAACAGTTGATCTGCTGTGGCGACTCCTAACAGGAGGAGGAAGAGGGAGAAGGAGGAGAAGAAGGAGGAGGAGGAGGAGGAGGAGTAGACTTTCCTTAGCCATTCCTAAGCATATTTTAACATTCATCTATACTCGCTCCGTTTTTCAAGCTTCCATTTACTGTAACTAGTTCACATTATTTTCCTGCACTAACGTGCGACATCTTACACATTGTATATACTTAATTTCTGTGTGCCCTTACCTTACTTTTGCTATCTTTTATACTTCGTACTCCCTCTTCACTATTTCACTCTCCTCCTTCCCTCCTTACTCTTATCTATTCCTTTTGTCCCCTGTACTGTGTACTTTATTATTTCACTGCTATCTTCATATAACATTTTGTTTGTATTCACAATAATTCTTGTTAACTTGCTTGTCTACCGTCATGCATATTTGTCTGGGCTCAGAGTGAAATAAGTCTTCTACTCTGGTTATCAAACTGAATGAATGAATGAATGAATGAATGAATGAATGAATGAATGAGTAGAAAAAAGGAACAATGTGACATGGTCGACCCATCTGAAAAACAAAATGAATGAAAAGAAAGCAGATCGCCTAAATTAATTTTGCCTCTGTCTTCATGAAAACAGAGTGATAAGGGTCCCAAAGTGTGAGTGGACAAAGGGTAAAGCAATACCAGAACAACTCATAAGGAAGGAATGAAAACAGAACTAAAGGCCCCTTGCAGTGGAAGAAGGGAAAGACATGCCCCCCCCCCCCCAAGAAGATTCTCAAAAAAAAAAAAAAAAAAAAAAAAAAAAAAATATCAGTAAAAGTACTGGACCACCCCCCAATAGACCTGTTCAAGTTATCAATGAGCAGGAGGGATTTCCAGCGATTAGAAAAGAAACACAGCTGTATCTTTTCTCAAGGAGGGACACGGGACCAACCCAAGAAACTAAAGGCCAGTGACACAAGCAATGGAAAAAATAAAGAAAGACCGGTGAGATTTCTGAACGACAACCAACTTAAAGACACAAATCAATTCAGCCTAGATTGAATAAACGGGGTCCAAAGAGAGTAAAAAAAAACAGAGGTTTGTAACCCTTTCCAACTTCTATTTTATCCTTGGACCTCCACTCTAAAATTTGAAGGACATTGTGGGGTCACTCGACCTGATGAGTCGTCGTTCAGATGCATCATGCATCTCAGGAACCATGCTGGCCTCTGACACGGTCTCAATAGCAGGCAACTGAGAAGAAACCTGGCATACTGTGGATTCTGGAACCTAAGCAGGTACAACGGAGTCTAACATGTTGGACTGCAGATCTGTTCTGGGCCCCTTTAGTTTTTCACTGGCTGAAGAGGGACATCCTGAGGATGTGGACTCTGCCATCATGGACTGAGGCAAGCCATTTAATACGCCAAGTCTCTAGAAAGATGTTGAGAGTGGAAGGCCTGGAAGGGTTTTTGGGAATGAACAACTAACAGAATGAGCAAGACATCTGATCATGTTCCAGGCCTAGGCAAGACAGATACTATTTGCAAGTCCTTGTACAGAATCTGCCTACCACACTCACACTTATCCTTCCTAGCTGACACCTAGCAACTTTCAACAACACAAAATAAGTTGGAAAAAAAAAGGTGCCCTAATGGGGCACTTATCTTGATAAACGATTGAAGGAAAGGTACCAATGACCAATCAGTAGGACAGATGTGCTACCTTTTGGGCTGGTAGTGAGCTAGTCTGAGGACCCATGCTCATAAGTCCATCTATATACCACAATGCATATGAAATGAGGTCATGCGTCGGATGTGCGACCTCAGGAAGGTAAAGCTTTGGTACCCTGGCTGGGCATCAGTGGTGATAACCCATATGTCAGGAAAACTGCAACAGTGATTTCAGTCAGGACATCAGTGAGCGAGTGTCTGTCTCGATGCCCCTGTGGTGGTCTCCTGCGTCTTGTCTCTGTGATTATGACGGGAGGAAAGACAGACATAAGCAATTGAATGCTGTAAGATCAGTGTTCGACTTAATGCTTTTAACTCATTCCCTCCAGTACAGCTGTTTTGAATGTGTACCTTTAACTCCCAATGGGTGTGGCTTAAGCCTTTAAACAAATTAAGTTATCAGCTTGCAGTTCTAACAAATACTCTGACCGGTCAAATATCAATACAATTGTGCTTGCCGTCATGTATTCTTCAAGATAAAGTATTTTGATACCTGTATGTATCATGGTTTTGGAATTATTAATGCAAATATGACAAGCAATATTTAACGCCTAGAGGTGCAGTAGGGGGTAACTGCAGAAAAGCCTGGAGGCACACACAGCTGAGTTTTAAACAATGTTGGCTGCAGATATCACCCAAGGCACTGAGAACAGGGTAAAACTAGAAATTAAGAGTAACTGAACAGTCATATTCAGGAAGGATGTAAAAAGCTGCAAGAAGACTAAATTGCAGTTTTAAACCCTCCAATATTTTTAAGATAAATCTTTACAGACAGTTAATGAAACGAAAGTGCCATTCCATGTTAAAACTGCACAGTAATGCTGCACGCAACACTGCATACTTTTCATTTTGTTTTGTACTACTGGACACGTGACAGTGGAAGATCTACAGAGAAAGTATTAGTCTTCTCTGTCTCGCTAGGACCAGAACTGTAATAAGCAGAACACCTGTAGCTGCAGCAAATGTGAAAAAACTCACCCACCTGCCATCAGAAGTTAACAACTTAGCTCGAGTGCCAGAAAACTGTACACTCTCAGAATATGCTCATCAGAAAAAGCAGTTAGATGGTATGACCCAGTCTCGTATTCAAAGAATCTCTGCAGAGGGGATAGTACTGGTTTCTTCTTGCTCGTCAATGTACTAGACCAGGGCTGTTTTAACCATGTGAACATCAAGGGTATCCCACAGCAGACGGTCTTGAATTGTTTGCTAGTTAAAAAAGTACTGCATTGTTCAACATATTTATGTCAAGTCTGCAACACTCCTTGAACTACCTGGCCTTGAAAATGCCACCCCCCCACTCAATCATCTATGGTGACCGTCCATTGTTGGCACAAAAGAAGAATGGAGGGGTGTCCAGAGCCAGCTTGGGTTTGTACATCCACCAGCAGAAACACAACTCAAAAGACGGGGAAATCCTGATGTGAAAACAGAGGCTCTCCATAATTTCAGCCTTTTACATTCATATAATTCCTCTGTAGGACCTTCATGAGGAATCTGGCATGGTGAACTGAGAAAATAGGCAACGACCATCAGTCTTAGTGCTTTTTAGGATTAAATGGATCAGTACTGAGGGTCTGTGTAGAATCACCGGTATTCATTTCTGGATAAGCAGAATTTTAATTTGAGGTAAACTGACTTGGCAAATTAATGTGTTCAGGCTGCACCCTATAAACTTTAGATTTTGACAAGGCTTCAACTGTGATTTTGCAGTGTTCCCTGCAATGCACAGAAACTATACAGTGTGCAGCAAGATTGCCCCAAATGCAATCTTGAGGATGAACTGATTTAGACCACTTCAATTTAAGGCTGGGCTGAGGTTCTTTGTTCTCTTTCAGAAATAAAAGTGATCTTGAATATAATATGGACCCTGTTCTCATGAGTTCTGCTGAATGGCTCTTTTTCAGAAGGCAGATGACCTCTTTTTAGGCAATTTTTCTTTGAGGAGATGACATGTTTAGGTGGTGAAAGGGATGGTGGCCTTAACAGGGACTGGCAGGGGATTCTGTAGCCTCTGGAGATCAAAGTTCTAATGCATTTGTCCTATGTGATGGCTTGTCCTGCATGGAAATGGACAGCCGACCACAGACTGCTTCCAGAGCAGGACAACATAGTAAACTTTAACATCAACATCTCAATACCCATTACTCTGCCCCTAGAGAGTTCCAGTCCAGTGACAGTCCAAATAATGTGGTATGGTCTTCTTGGGCTCCAGATGACAATATCCTGTTATTTTCAAGCCTCTGACATAGGCATGACAATCATCTTATCCTCCTGGATCATCATCCAAAATGTTAGGATGGGAGAACAGAAAGCCTCCTCTAGACAACTTTAAGATGAGAGGGTCAGGATAGTCAGCCATCCCATTTCCCATTAGTTCATAAATTCCACAAATTTACAATCAGGAGGGTGGGAGGATCAATTTTATCCTAACTGATGGTATCTGACAAAGACTCTTAAGAGAGACAAGGCACTTCCTCTTGTGGTAGAAGAATGTGGTTTGTCCTTCTTTGGATCAGGACTAAAGCATCTGGGTCTTTCCAGGCCTCCCAAGTGGACAAGGAAATATTTTCCTCTGGAGGCACCACACAAGCTGTTAGAATGGAAAGCCTCCCCTAAAATCCTTTCTGGAAATGTGGAGACAAACGATAGTCACAGAGATCCCCACTGGCTGGATTTGAGACAGGGCAGTCAAAATACTTCTTGCATCCTGAACAGAGAGCTACCCAAGGAGGAGGAGGATCGTGAGTAGAGGCAGACCTGTAACTTAAGGGTGTTTGGGCGTTTTCTGTTTTTCTTGTCCTACTTTATCCGGACACTGCAGACTCAGAAAGAGAAGGTGCTAGAGTAGAAAATGGGGTGGAAGCCTTAGTGTCGAGTGAGTTCTTGCATCAATGGATTTTTCCTGAGATGTCCTAATAAACCTTTTAAAATTAGGTTATTGTGGTCTATTATAGTGCACTCCACTACTTGGTGTCAAGAGTCCCTCAATATATCAAGTAAAGCATATAGTGAACAAGAAACACTTGATACCTTAAACCTCCTGTAATAGAGTCCCATTGGATATGTGCAAATGACTCCCTAAGAACAAAGTGTTTCAGCTATATGGCTTCTGAATGTCCATGAATTTTAACTTTTTTCTTTTTCAGTCTTTATGGATACATTCAGGCCAATAAAGCTAAACCATACTAGCTGTGGACATGCAAGTTTCTGCCTTCTTTTGGCCTTGTCAGCACTGCTTAAGTGGAATGTTTAGGTATACATTAGAAACACAGGGTCTTTAAACCCAGCTGATGTCATGGCCATGGTGGTGCAGTGGTTAGCGTTGTCGCCTCACAGCAAGAGGTTCTCCCATTCGATTCTCAGCTGGAGCACCTTGTGTGTGGAGTCTGCATTTCCTCCCCGTGGTTGAGTGACATCTAAAGACATGCAGGTAGGTGCGTGCGTGAATGGGTGTGCCTTCTTTGAAGGTTGGGCGTCAGGCTGGCAACTCAGAATCATAAAAATCAACTGCCAATCATTAGCGGACCAGAGTTCCACTGTGGTGACCACCAACTGGGAAAAGCCGAAACACTTCTTCGATGTCCATAACCATTAAGGTTTTTGCAAAATATTCAAACATCCAAAGCAGAGAGTTAAAAGGTCACACAGACAAACAAATTAGTAAAAACTACAAGAAAAACCTAGCCAAGCAAGAGTTTTCACTGTGTGATACCTTAAACTTTCTGTAATAGAGGCCCATTGTACATGTGCAAATGACCCCTTAATGACAAAGTGTTTTAGCTATATGGCTGCTGAATGTCTATGACTTGTTACTTTAAGTCCTTATGGAGAAGGCCAAAACATATGTCCACAGCTAGTGTGGTTTGGCTTTATTGGCCTGAATGTATCCATAAAGACTTGAAAAGTAAAAAGTCAAGGACATTAAGGACAACGTGTTTCAGCTATATGGCTTCTGAAAGGGTCATTTGCATATATTCCTTGAAATTCTATTATAGGATGTTTAAGGTATCACACAGTGGCCCAGTTAGTGCACTGCATAATGAGAGGATGAGAGGAATTATAGTCTGAGTAGATTTCACGACAGTCTGACTTTTGTCTGTGGCCAAGTCCTAGAGGTTAGAGAGAGAACACAAGCTCATCTTAATCTTTAGACACTCTGACGATACTATACCACATTCCTCCCAACCTAACAAACCACCACCCTGACTTGCAGAAAAAGGCCATACCACATAACACAAAACTTAATACCAACACGTCCAGAGAAATGGTTCAGACAATCTACAGCAATACTTCCTCAAAATGATACCACTACTAATTACTGCAACTCTATTTATCTTACAAATCTCTAAACTTAGAAACAATGTAGTATAAAAAAACGGCTACCACAAGTCTTAAAAAACAGTACATCTCCAAAATACCTCAAGACAACAAATCATTACTGCCAATAAGGAAAGAAATAAAAAATCTCTATGAAAAGCTACTTCAGTACATAAAATATTGCAGTCACACAAAATCACCATGGTTACAGGCTATATAGCACATGTAAAGTGATATAGTCTGTAAGTAACTAAGTCCTTACTAATCCATATGTGAAAAACAAATACAAGAGCAGTCTTTGTAGACCTCAAAAAGGCATCTGGCAGTAAAAATCTCAACAATGCTTGAAAATGGTTTGAGTGTAAAAAAAAAAAAAAAACAAGCCATGCCAGTACATGACTCTTAATAAAACACTGATTTCCTATCAAAAGACATACCCCAAGGGAATGTTCTCCACATTCCTAACAATTTATAATGAAATTACTCAGCTTGAAAGCCTACTTGCCTTAAACCTCAAGAGCACAATTAGCACTATACAGTCATTTCATAAACATTCCTAATGGGGTCAGACAAATGACTTTTTAATTAATACTACAAAAGAAAAATAATTTTTTTGGCAACTCATCAAACTCCAACCACAAAGCAACATAGGAAGGACAAAAACAAAAATGTTTTAAAGTATGACTCCTCCCCCCATTGTTTCAACATTTGCTTTCTTAAAGCCTGTACAGTCACTGTAGCATTCTACTGTAAGAATACATTGCGTTTGTTATGATGTTACCTAAGCTGGTGCATAAAATGAATGTCCCAAACTGCTATTGTCTTACTGTTTCAGCCAGTACTACTTTCACTGCCTGTTAATGCATATTCATATTCACCCTGTGTAATTTCTAGTCTACATACACTGTACCTACACATTCAATGGTGTTACACCCAGGGACTATCCCACATAAAACAATTTCTGGTCCAGGGGAACAGAAAGTGTACAAGCTGTGTACAATTCAAAATCCTAACATTCAAAATGTAGCACACCCCCCCACACACACACACACACACACTCACGCACAACACGTTCCTGAACAGCACAACTTTTTCAACCAGGCAATCTGAGAAAAAGTAATTCTTTACAAAATCTAACTTAATAAAATATTTTTTCTTAAATTGTTTTAAGCTGCAAAGTTATTTTTAAAAAAGTGCACACCATGATATAAAATAGCACACGCATGGACAGGTCTTTTTTCTGGCTCACTGATCATTTTTTTTTTAATTTCTCCAAGACTTTTGGGTTTGTAATACAATGTGGGAGTGAACTCCCTAAGTCAAAGAAAGATCAAAGCTCAAGAGATTATTATTGTTTTAATCTTTGATGTTGGCCAAAAGTACTTTTCGCAGCAAACGCAATGTGTGCAGAATGGACTCCTCCTGCAATTCATACTGTGCTACATGTAAAATCGGTAACACCATCCAAGTAAGAATTTTTTTTTTTTTTTTTTACAAGACCCATTACTCCTACTACTAATTGAGTATCCTTTCACACTGCCCTCGTTTCTGCCTGCAAATCCTGGAATTTTATGTCTTTGGAGTCACTGGGTATAGCAATGTCGATCAGTGCTACTTATGTCTTTTTCATGGACTACTATATCTGGTTTTCTTGCATCTGTTTTTTGAACTGTTGGTAATGGGTGATCCCATATGATATAAACTTCATAATTTTCTACAATGCATTGTGGCTTATGGTTCCAGTGCTTCTCAGCTACTTCAATATTATAATGTTTCCATAGTGCCCAGTGCAACAATTTTGCTACATTACTACACTTTCAGTATACAGTCTGCCATTAGTATAACACAACCACCACCAAGATGTCCGTTTCCAATTCTGTTTTACAAAACCTACATTTGTCCGTTTCTCCCACATGTTCAATGGGCTTTGGAAGCAACATGTACACAGTCCACATTCTGTTTTACAAAACCTACATTTGTCCGTTTCTCCCACATGTTCAATGGGCTTTGGAAGCAACATGTACACAGTCCACATTCTGTTTTACAAAACCTACATTTGTCCGTTTCTCCCACATGTTCAATGGGCTTTGGAAGCAACATGTACACAGTCCACTATTTTGGTTCACCAATATTAAAACCCTTTGTCTTTTGGTTTAAATTTACCTCTCCTTAACCATTCCTGTGTTCAGTCCTGAACAACATGAGGTTATTCCAAGAGTTTTCTATACTTGCAACTATATTTATGCATTTTCCACATTTCTTGCCTTCGCATCTAATCCTTCACCTTCATTTTTTTTTTTTTTTTTTTTTTTTTTTTGCTTTTTGGCACATTCAGTTGCCGGATTTTTAATCTCAGTCTGGTTTGGACTTCTATTCCTGCTTCTGCTAAACTAAGCAGGGAAGTCATCTTAGACTTACCTCTCCTCAAGTTTTGAAACTTTCACTACGTTTGAGTCTTGTGATGTCAACAGATATGTATTCAGTCCTATGACTGCAGATCTATACATGTAATGAATTTTGAGGAGGCCCACAACTCCCTTCAGAACAGGAATATATAGTCTTTGTATACATTGATTTTTGTAAATCATTTGATGAGAATAAAGCATCCTTCCTGTTTTCCTGTCCAACCGATTTAACACCTTTGGGGGCCAGTCAATTGCTCCAAAACTGCAAGTTACAACAGGACGAGCAAATTGGTTTATAGCTTGGACTTTGTTCCTGGATGTCAGTGCTGTTTTCAGTATTAATTTTAGTCTTCTAAAATATTCCTTACTATTTGTTCATATTTTATTGTTGATTCCTCATCAATTCCCAAAAATATTTGGGCAAAAGAACTTGAGCAAGAGGAAGTGTATCACATTCCCGTCCCAGGCTGATGGTTTCTTGGTGCTGCAACTTTCCTGCTTTAAAGGTTGCTTTTGCATATTTATCAAGACCAAATGACATTCCTATATCATCAGAAAAAGTTTTGACCACTTGCAGTTGTGCTTTTAGTTCCTCTTCTGATGAACTATACAGTTTTATATCATCCACAAAAAGAAGATGAGACATCTTTCACTTTGTTTTCTAGGATCCAAATTGTAGCCATGACCTAATCTGTTAAGTAAACAACTTAATGGGTTAAGGGCAAGACAAAAGAGCAGCAGTGATGGAGTCACCCTGGAATATCCTCCTCTGAATTTTTATCCCTGGAATAATAAATTTGTCCTTTATCATGGCTTAACCACAAATTGGTTTGCCAGCATTTCATGGTCGCTGTAGTGCCATCAGTGTAGGGTGTATCTTGTACATTTTTAAGCACTTTTACCCATGAATGTAGAATACTGTCAAATGCTTTTTTGTAGTCTATCCATGCCAAACGTAAGATTCTACCTCTTTTTACAGTTCCCTGTTATGACTTTAGTTAACAAATGATCCTTTGTTTTACCCTTTTGTTCTACTGACATGACAGAGTTTTCTTCTAAAGGACTATAAACTGTGTCTGCATCAATTCCAGTGTAGAGTTTATACATAATCAGAAGGCAAGTTATTGGTCAATAGTTTTTTTTTAGGACAGCTTGCAGGTTCACTCATAAGTAAGAACATTGTTTTTCCTGTTGTTAACCAGGCTGATGTCTGTTCGGGGTGCACATATAAATAGTTCATACTCATGGCTAAATCTTCATGTAAAGCTGTTAATACTTTAAGCCAGAAGTTAGGTATTGCATCTGGTTGGGGATCTTCCAATTAGGAGCTTTTCTTAACTTTGTTTCAGCCTCTTTGGCCATTGCTTCATCCTATTTCATATCCTGTACATTTGAACTTCCTATTCTTTATTTTACTTCTTCTGTCCATTTAGCATCTTTATGTTCCACAGGATCTTCATAGACATTTCTCCAAAATTCATCTTTTTTCTTTTTTTTTGGTGGTGTTTCAATTCCTTTTGCCTTGTTGCTCAATTCCCCATTAAAAAAAAAAACGACTTATTTTGAAGTAATCAATAAATTGCTTATTTTGTACTTTTCCTTTATATTTATTTGCATATCTTCTAAGTGTTTCTGCCTGTGCTGAAATTTTTAGTTTATTATTTGCGATGGTGCACAACAGATCTTGACCTGTTCTGATACTGTGCATTGCTTTTATCGCGTCTGAGTATATTTGCTGACCCCTTCCCTCTTCCCGACATTAATAGCCTTTTCCTGACTCACTGGGGATAATCACTATGAGATGGAAGCTATATGCAAAGAGGCATGCAGAGTCCAGTTTATGCCACTAAAACAAAACAAAGGATTACAGGGCAAAATCATCAAAGTAAGAATCCAGAGGAACACGACCAGCACCTTCCACGTAGCTGTCTGGCACAGTAGGCCTAGCTGCAAAGCAATGAGAGAACAGTGAAGTGGATATGAATAAGAGTGGGAGGTACCCTTAACAGTAGCTAATGTGCAGTACTAATCATCTAAACCAATTAGTCTTGTGGAAACAGACATCAGAATCCATGATCCCACACTCGGGTCTCCAACATGAGGCTTGTGGTTCTTTTAAATCACACAAGGAAACCATTGCTGAAAGAAAGCAGGTTCACAAGCTTTCACAAACTAAGGTAGTAGTTAACAGTCTACAAAAATAACCAATAATGCTCCACAGCCTTTAGATGACACACCACACTACTTTACGAAGACAATAACAATGCAACTGTCAAGTGTTTTTGTCCCTTTTATAATTTAAAGCTTCACAACAAAATAAAAAGTGGTCACTGAAGACAGCACCCCCCCCCCATCATGTGACGGGTTAATACTTCCACAAGGGCTATCAGTTAATACTTGCTCACTGAATCAAATAATTAAAATCTTAAAAAGGACGTTAAAGAAAATATTAAGCGGTTAAAAGTTAAATTTTCACTGCTTTAATAAAGAAGTGTGGTATCTTGTCTTAAGATTTACAAGCTTTGCTTATTCACACTAACAAGACGCAATGCCACGAGGACAGCACACAAGTGGTACTCCTTACAAGGCATCAAACTGAATGTGACCATGAGACATGCTTAAGAACGAAGCCAAGCTATACATAATCCACGCATTCCTGGAAATGACAGATGTTTCAGCTTCAGTGACACTAGTGTTGCACCTTTTCAGATATGGATTCCAGCACAGAATCAAACTCACAGGACAACGGAATAGTGAAAACACTTGATCTTTCAGAATATGACGATTAGGACATCACAAGAATATATTCACAATGAAAGAAAAACAGCAGTACTAAACAACAAAACGCAGCAACGTCATCACCTCCTCATTCCTCACTTACTTCTATTATCTTTTCTCTGTTTTTTGTGGGATTCATAGGGGGTTCTGTTAGCAGGATCTTGCAGTTTCTGGGATCTATGTTAAGCTTCTCTGGTCCAAATGTATAATCCCACAGGTGCTTCATGTCATCCCAGTTGCGAACAATTCCATTTTCCATGGGGTAATTTACCTCCAACATTGATCGCAGTTCACTGGCTTCATCTCCCACCATAAGATCCTGAAAAATAAAGATGAAATTCCACTATGTGAAAACTCACCATAAAACCATGTACAAACACAACAGGATCATTACTGCACGATTCACAGTATGAATGGAATATCTTTCAGAGTAAATGTCAGCCCTGGTCATATTCTTTTAGCATTCAGCTAGCTGTCCCCCAGCATAGGACTGCAACGTCTTGTCAAGGCCACAAGGCAGCTCAGGTAAAAGGGCAATGTGTAGTGGAAAAACACACAGCAAAACCATCTACATATATGTATACCAACTACACAGAATGTGCAAAACTCAACTACTTCCAACATGAAGGACAAAACGCTCTAAGTACATCTGAAAAGTAAGATCTGCCACTAAGCTGTAAAGGGCTGCCTGTCTAGTAATAACCTATGAACAAAAAGGCCCAGGTACAAGAACATGTCATGTTTTCTCAGGCTCAATTCCTGCACAGTTCCAGCAGGGCAGAAGCAAGGAAGCATACCTAGAAAGGAAGAAATGCCTTCTGCACTAATTATTGTGTAATTTGGTCATCTACCACTATGGTAGTTGGCACACAATTGAACAATGCACATCAATAAGGGTCACTGATGCATTATTCAATATACAAAAGGAAGATTACCAAGTAGTGTAACTTACATACTTCATAAAAAGTAGCTGGTCTATAGCACCCCAAAAAAACTAAAGTATCAAACTCTGTTCTACTGTTGGACGGGACATTCAAATTGTAATGCTTTGAAAATGAGTGAATATAGACTACGCGTCAACCTCATAGACAATCTTGAGAATCACATTCCTGCAAAAGGCTGCAGTGATAGCTGCTAGTCTGGTAGATTCAGCCTCCTCCTGATAATGATTTGATGTACTTATCACAACAGAAAGCAAAACAATTAGATAGTCTCCCTTCATAAAATGAGAAAATAATTCCTCATCTGTCTAATAGACTTTGTCCTTTGTGCACTGCAGAGCTAATTTCCTTTTTTTTTTTATAACAGATGGAAAACTGGAATCAAATAAACTAACACAGAGTACATTCAAGAAACATTATAGGCCTAAGAAGTGGGATCCATTCTTAAAGACATCCAATTATTTCTCTAAGCCTGCATGGTGATCCTTGCACACTAGGCCTGCAATTCAGAAATCCTTCTTTCAAATCTTAATAGTCACTAAGAGAGAAATTTTAGGTGACTGACTGGCTCCAAGTGGTGAAGAAGGTGGCTTTTCTGTTACAAAGCAATCACCACAAGTGGGAGCCACTGAAGTGTAGGTCTTAAATAGAAGTACCCTTTAGGAATTGTTTTAGCGATACAGACTTTGTAACAGAGTTCTACAACTGCCATTCAAGTCATAATGAAACTAAAAGTTATGTACTTTATTGGCCTGAAATTGTCCATTCAGACTCACCAGTTAGCTGAAACACCTGGTGTTCATAAGGGTCATTTGCATATATCCCATGTGCCTCTGATTCAAGAGGTTTGAGAGGTCACTCATTGGAAGTTCCAGCTTGGCTGGACTTTTCATTTAATTTTTACTGATTGTTTTTTCTGTGTGACCTTCTCACTCATTGTTTTAAAAAAGTTATGTACTTATGACAGATCCGTGTGGTCTAACTTTCACAGAGTTCAACATGTGGGTTGTTTGATCCAACCTCAGTGCATTGTACCAAAGTACTGGATTCAAGACTTCAGACTCCTCCCCTACCCACAATCCTCCTCTCCTACCACAATTACCTTAGATTGAGTTTACTAGATGACCTCAATGGAGATGAAATTATGTAGGAAAAAATTACAGATGGGCAAAACAGAAACCACTATATAAGCCAAGAGACAGAGGGTCAGACAGGATCCACAGAAGGTCTAGTCAAGCCCTAGAAAAGATAAGTGCCAACTTGGCAGATGAAAGGAGGGAGGGGAGTTGAACCAGAAGACAATGAGACAACATGGATCTATCACTATGGAAAGTGCTTAATTTTCGTATCCGATGTTGCCCATTTTCATCTGATTCAACATGTGGGACACATTTTCAAACTACCAGACAGGGAACTGGGTGGGCTCAAAGGAGGACATTCCTGAGTGTGGCAGAACAAAAAGATGTGTGAATCTTAGAATGCACATCTAACTTATAATGACACACAAATGCTGCTGGAGTTGCCACTGGTCTAGTAGAATAAGCCTTCAGCTTTGAATTGAGGAAATGCCTCAAACAAATGAAATGCAGTCCACTAACCATTATGATAGGGTTACTCTAGACATAGTGTGTGTCCAAGTTTTGTCTTGGAGAAGGACACAAATAACTGATCAGATTTTCTGAAACTCTCAGTATGACAGAGACGGTACATGAGTTGTCTATAGATGTCTAAAGGTACGTAGAGTATATTCTCCTTTGTTAGTAAAACTTGGAAAGAAGACTTGGCAGATCAATCTGTTGTTTTGAGTTAGATTCCGAAGCTACTTTGGGATGAATGAAGGATTTTTTTTCTAAGTGACGCACTGTTTTTGTGAAAAATAAGGAAAGCAGGTTTGCAGGACTGCACCAGCAATTCCAACACTTTTTTGCAGATGTAATGGCAACCAGGAAAATAATTTTCCCCATGACTGAAATTTCAGATTTACAGATGGTGCGAGCTCAAAGGGCTTCTGAGTTAATGACTGTAGCAGAATAGTAATATCCCAAGTTGGGATAGGGTCACGAACTGGGATCTCAATAAAGGTGCTCTGTAAGGAAAGCTTTGGTCACTTTGAGCGAAACAATGGATGTATTGTTTCACCCTGTGTGAAAATTTGAGAAGGTGGCCATTTAGACTTTAATTGGACAGTAACTTGAGCCAGTCCTAAACAGTTCTGATAGAAATTCAGAAGTTTAAGGTAAGAGTATGGGTGCTGAAAGGATCTAATCCCTTTCAGGAGGCCCAGAAAAGGTGAAATAAAAACACTAATTTGCTTTTTCAAATCTTCTTGGTCGAGTCTCTTTGAAATGCGATCACATGGATTGTTTGGAATGAAAGCTTGGCATCTCTGGCAACTGTTAAAATTGGACACACACCATGCAGTCACTTTTAGGGCTTTGAGATCAGATTCTGGTAGCCTGGACAAGTGACTGAGAAGATTCCCAAAGGGATCTTGAACCCATGGTGGGTGCACCAAATGAGGCCAAAGAAAGGGGAACCATACCTGTCCAAGGCCAAAAGGGTACAATGAGGATTACACTGTGCTTGCACTGTATAGCTTTTTAAATGAACTTGGGTAATGAGGGTAATTGGCAGAATGGTATAAAGGAGACCAGGGGCAAAATATGAACTACAGCATCGCTCAGCAACTGTCACTGTGGAGGGATAAGGGTGAAATAACTGCTGCATTTGTTACTGAGGTACAAAGCAGACAGGTTGCAGTGAGGTTAGCTCCAGTGGCTGAAAATCTCCATTGCCACTGTTCTGTTGCGAGACCACTCAAGAGGGAATAGAACAGTTCTGCTCAATTTGTCCACCAGAATGTCATCCCAGGTATGTACACCACTAAAAGAAAGCAGTTTGAGGACATCAACCATTGCCACACTCTCATGGCTTCTCTTCAGAGAGGGCAGGAACGCATTCCATCTTATCTGCGGATATACCAAACCGCAGACATGTTTTCAGAGTGAACGGCTATCACATCCTTGGGTAGGAGGCCGTGAAATACCTGCCTGCAACAACAGGACTGCCCTGAACTTAAAGACATTTATGTGAAGTTTGGCTTCTAGCAATGACCATATCCCTTGAATGGTCTTCCCTTCAAAATGCACCCAAGAAGGAAGTGTCCAGGGTTACTTTGGCTTTGGGAGTAGGAGGAGGGCAGAAGGATTTGCCCTTAAAAACTGATGGATAAAATCCACCAATGACTTATCTCTGCAGACCACAGTAAGACCAATCCTGTTCTGAAGAGGATGTAGCTTTGTGACCATTGCACAGTTAGGTGCCCACTGTAGAATATTCATGTGGTATCTGGCCAGAGGAAGAGGAAGAAATTACCCAATAGTCGCAGAATGAACCGTGCTTGGGGCTGAAGATGTTTTATCACTTGGACAGCTACAGATCTTAATGATTCTAGTCATGTCAGTGAAGTTTTGCTATCTGATGTGCTGCGTCTATGTGGTAGCCTATGAATTCTATGGTCTGAGATGGGGATAGCTTGCTTTTATTGAAGTTTATTGAAATACCCAAGTGAGTTGCTAGATATAGAAGGATCGACTGATACCAAAGTAGTAGATCCCTGGAAGAAGCAGAACTGTCTAACTAAGGGAAGACCTGGACACCCTTGTTGCCTAAGGTAAGCTGTAATGGCTGCCATTATCTTGGTAAACACCCGGGGGGCTGTAGTGGGACCAAATGGCAGCGTTCTGAACTGACCGTGATTAGCTTCCAGCCAGAAAAGGAGAAATCTGCTGGACTGCAGCCGATCTTGACAGGATAGTAGGTATCATGAAGATCATTCCAGCATATCCAATAGTCCTTCCACAGAAGAGACTGAACTGATTGTACTGTGACCATCCGGAACTTTGTTTTACAAATCGATTTAGATTGCTGAAATCCAATATTGGTCTGAGGTCCCCTGTCTTTTTTGGGACTAAAAAGAACCTTGAATAGACTCCAGATTACCAGCTGGTCTTGAGGAACCAGTTGAATAACTTTTTTTCCCAACAAGCTTGAAACTTCTGTTGCTGCAGATTCCAACTGAGAGTATTGGGAATCTTTTGCTTTTGTCTTTGGGTATTCTAAAAAGGGTATTGCATAACCTCTGGTAATGATCCTTACCACCCAATAATCTGGTAATGATCCTTACCACCCTATAATCTGGTAATGATCCTTACCACCCAATAATCTGGTAATGATCCTTACCACCCAATAATCTGGTAATGATCCTTACCACCCAATAATCTGGTAATGATCCTTACCACCCAATAATCTGGTAATGATCCTTACCACCCAATATTCTGGTAATGATCCTTACCACCCAATAATCAGAAGTTATATTTTGCCAAGCTAGAGAGAGTGTATAAGGAGAAGCATCCCCAGACTGCTTCCACAGTGCAGCAGTCAGGCAAGCGTTCAGGGATGCCGATAAATTTTCTCTGTGAAAGGTCCATGGAAAAACTTGGTTTTGAGGACCACCTCCACCCAGTGGGCAATGTCCCAGCGAACTGCTTCTGCCTCTGGGAGGCCTGTCCCCAGGAGTGTTCTGGTGAAAACTTTATGGATTTCTTGGAGGAGGGAGAAAAATGTGGTCAGAGTCCTGGAAAAGGATCTTTGAGGAAATGAAAAACACATTCCTATGACAGTAAAGATCTTGCCGTACTGTTCATTCCTGCTGAGAGAGTTTCCTTTACTTTTTGCCCGAATAAGGTGAAGCCATCACAGAGACATTTATGAAGGATGTCTTAAAACTTTCAGCAAAATCGCAGAGTCGCATCTAGGCATGACGCTGCATGGCAATACCTGTGCCAGCTGCTGCATTAGATAGCAGTCTCATGGCCACATTCAAGGAAAACTGTAGGGTAGACAAGTGGGTATCCACTGTTTTCTGGATATTCAAAATAAGGGAATTTAAAAACTCCTTTATCAAATCCTACTGGAATTGCGTCAGGTGTGCCAGATAGTTCAGCACTCGAGTGCAAATGTCAGTGAAGTGTGCATTCATTTCCCCAGTCTGTCCAACGCCCTGAACACAAACGTTTTGTGGACAATTCCTGTTTTGTGGCTGCTGCTACCACCATGTAATCTAAAGGGGGACCCTTGGCTCAAAGTTTTCTGTCTTCGAGGACAAATGAAAACTTTTTTTTGGGGGGGGGGGGGCTCTGCTACATCAGATTCCTTTTAAGCCTTCTAGGAGATTATGTCAACTAAGGCATCAGGAGGTGGGACCACCCAGGACATTAAAGGACTGGACTCAAAAGCTTCAAGAAACACCAACGCATCAGAAGGAGATTCAGTGAACCAACCCCCCCCCCTTTCATCAGTTCTAGGATGCCTTCAAAGGAGATGTCTGAGGGAAGGGGAACTTGAGGACCCTTCTCCCTCATCTAAGTCAGTGTCTTCAGTGACTGACTCCACTTACAAGGGGATGTGCCTTAGGACTTCTGAAGGAGACACTTCGGAATCAGATGAGAGACTCAAATGTTGAGTAGCCTCGAAGTTAACTGGATTCCATCTGTCCCGGTCGTCCAAGACGAGAGGAAGAAGAAAAGGTTTCAGTGGGAATGAAGACAGATCCGAACTCTGAGCGTGCACTAGTCTTCTTGAACCAACCAAGGCTATCTCTACAGGCTTGAAAGCCAACTCAGCCAATGGAGCACAGGACGAATCACCAACAGCAGAAATGGTAGTCTTCTCAACTTCAATGGTGGATGGCTCTGAGAAGAACCGAGCTATCCAGGGCAGAAAATCTCAGAGTCAATTCCACCATCGGTGCCCTGACTTAGGGAATCTACTCAACTCAAGTGCATCACTGTTGAAAAGTAAGGGAATAAGTCAAAGCCAAAGTTTCCTGGGTATTTGCTCCAAACCCAGTACAGCGAGAAAGTTAGACCCTATATGTTCTAATGTCAGGTGGCACGATGCCAGGTTAATCCTATGGGCTTGGCTTGTAAAGCCTCCAGGGCCATTAGCCTAGTACACACCTATGAACCTATATGCAGAAGCCTCAAAAGTGGAGTCAGCATCAGAAGTATTATGGCCAGAGTTGAAGGGTCTAATCCTAGTCCTTTCTTCACACATGGAGCCAGGAGAACTCCCAGCTGAATCTGGGTCCTCATTCTTTATTATTTGGTCAATTTCTACTTCTGCAAGTCTTCTAGTAGACCGACCAGATATTGAAGCTGAAGCTATAAAAGTAGGGCTCGAGGGGATCTCTTGAACCATGGGAGAGTGGAGAGTGGCCTAATTAGCCCTGGAGAAAAAGAAGTTTTTAGGGATGGACAACAGACCCTTGAAGCAGTAGGCGTGAACTGCCTCAAAATCTTAGGTGCCAATGCAACAGCCTTGGATCCAGACATCTTTTCTTTGGTTTGTACAAGCATTCTTCCTGTATTTTTTTCTGGCTGTTTGTCCATAGGCCAAAGGAAAGAAAGAGAGTGAGACAAAGAGACAGCAACCTTTTTTTCTCATTTTCCTTTTTTCTAATCGGAGAAGGAGAGGAAGATGGTGACTTTGGATCCGAAGATATCTTGAACCCTGTCTGAGGGGCGAGGCCTTTCAGTACAAGTTTCTCTTTCTTTCCTTGGAGGGCCCCAGTGCCAAAAGAAGCATAAACAGAACAGGAGTCTGCAAAAGCGGGAAGGCCCCAAACAATACAAGCACTGCAAAGGTGGGTCTTGACATGCCATTTTATGTCCATGGCAGGAACACTTTTTGAAGCCTGTAGACTTTTTTGACATTAGGAAAAAAAATGTATTATCTATCTTAGCACTAAGTACAATGCTTAACAATATCTATTACATACACACCTAACAACCTACAGACTGAATTCTAAAAGCTAAGAATATTGCACACAGCAAATCTACTAAGAAATTCACACTAAATCTATAAGCTACTCTTTCAATATATAGATATGCATATATTACATAAATCAGAAAATCTACTGCGGTGGTGGTGCTGCGGAAGTGTTGTTGCCTCACAGTAAGACGTTATCCCGTTCGATTCTCAGCTAGAACGTCTTCCCAGCTAGAACGTCTTCTCTGTGGAGACATGCGTGAATGGGCGTACCTTCGTTGAAGGTTGTGCATCAGGGCTGGCAACCCGGTACGTAAAAATCTACTGCCAATCATTAGCGGACCGGAGTTCCACTGTGGCAACCCCTAACCGGGAAAAGCCGAAAGACCCAACAACATAAATCAGAAAATCTACAATTATTAATTCTCACAATCATAAAATATCTTTTTAAGAGTGGACCATAAGTTTCACTTATCGTGAAAACAGGATGGAGCTCTCGGTCAACATGTTTGGTCAGGCAGGCGGCAAATGAGATTTGAAGTAATTCAGGAAGGTGAGGGGAATTGTGGGTAGGAGAGGAGTCGGAGCTCTCTGATCCAATACTTTAGTATAGGGCATCGAGGTCAGATCAGACCAAATCAGACAACCCATATATTGAATCAGATGAAAACGGACAACATTGAATCACTGGTTGCCTTGACCTAAACAGAATTACATTTGTGTCTTCACTTTTTACTTTTATAAGATCTTTCAGTATCAGAAAATTTGGAAAAGTAGCAGAGAGCCTGAATACACGGAACTGAAAAGGTGTATGGTGTGGTACCCTCAAGCAAAAAATTGGAAGCAGACTCTGCAGTTGTAAAGAAAAGGGTTTTCTCTCTCTCTCTCTCTGAACAGTGCACATCTTTACAATGTCTAGGAACACAGCCATACTTGGAGGTCATCTAAGACAGTTTGCCTAGTGTATGCTGTTCAAATCTGCGACTAAGCTGATCCAGTTTTATTAACTTCACATATCTTCATTCGAAAGGGGGGGGGGGGGGGTTGACAGAACACTTAAAATGGTGTTTTGTGAAGTAAGTGGTGGCATCAAAAGGCACAGCCTGTGAAGGGAAGGGAATCTGAAGACGAAGAACTGTCATCATTACTGTCTGTACCATAACCTAAAGAATGCCGCACCTTGTCAAAACATGAAAGGTCATGATCTTCACTTATAGTTTCTAATAGAGAGGATACAAAAGTTCTCCAATTTTTGCTTTTCAGTAGCCTTCTTAGAAGGAGCATGTTTTGATTTTGACAGGTACTCCTGCTGTGTTATTAATTTATAATCTATTAAAAAGATGCCTGCAACACCCACTTGGATAGGCATCCACTCCCTAAAAGAAACCTGTTTTTCTTCAGGAATCTGATCAACTATCAGCCAAATACCATGGCATCCTGACAAAATCAGATAGAGGTTTAAAAGAGAAAATAGGCAGTCTCTCAAAACAAAACGTACAGTTGTGTACACTTACCATAAATGTAGATGTTCGAGTGTACTCACTGTTGCAATCATTACATTTGGGTAATCTGCTGGCAGGTTGCCCTCAGTCGGCCTGATTAACAAAGTCTTGGGTCCTGCGTCGGTTGCTGTCCCTTCTTCCATGATGTCAGGTCGACAGGGGTATAAAAACATGCAGCCGACACCATTACATCAGTTTTTCTTGCCCCAGATGTCAGGTGCCCTCCAAGTAGGGAGCAAAATGTATAAATTTAAAACACAAAAAATATACCTCCAAACAAAAGCAAATACACCAAAAAGGCTTTTAAGAATAATAAAAGGAGGAGAGGTATAGCAAGAGAAAAACAGGGGGCTGGAGGGTGGGTAACCAGGACTGCAACAGTGAATGCACTTGAACGTCTACATTTATGGTAAGTGTACACAAATGTATTATGTTCTTCGTGTTTCACTGTTGCAGTCATTACGTTTGGGTAGAATCCCAAAGCTATGGTTGGGAGGATGGATTAATACAGCATTAGGAGCAGCTATAAGGCCCTGCAGGACAGCAGTAGCAAAGCCAGCTCTGGATTTAGAGAAGAGAGGTAAATGGTAATGTTTGGTAAACGTATGGACTGAGCTCCAGGTAGTAGCTTCTAGAATGTCTCTGGTAGGAACCCCTCTGAGAAAGGCTGCAGGAGTAGATGCAGCCCTGGTGGAATGAGATCTGATCCTCTTGGGGACTGGTTTACCATGATGCATACAGCAGAAACGAATACAATGCCTTATCCATTTTGAAATAGTCTGCTTTGAAATAGCCTTTCCCTCTGCCCCTGCAGCAAATGCCACCAGCAATTGTTCGGATTTTCTTAGAGATTTTGTCCTGTTTAAGTAGAATCTAAGTTGTCTGTGTACATCCAATGAATGCAGAATCCGCTCACCCTTGTTCTGTGGATTTGGGAGGAAAGTTGGCAGATGAATGGTCTGATTAAGAGCCACACTGGATACCACCTTAGGCATGAAGGATGGATTGGTCCTGAGAGCCACCCTGTCCGGGTAAAAAATAATGAAAGGCTCCACTGCCATAAGAGCCAGTAGTTCTGAAATCCTTCTAGCTGAAGTGACTGCTAAAAGAAAAGCGGTTTTCCAAGAGAGAAATTTTATGTCCGCAGTAGCAGCTGGCTCAAAAGGAAGTAAGGTGAATTTTTCCAAAACAAAATTGAGGTCCCATGCAGGAGTTGGTGCTCTCCTGGGAGGTCTTAAATTTTTGGCCCCTTTGAAGTACTGCTTTAGCAGAGGATGAGAAAAGAGGGGAGGCTCTGTGTTGTAATAAGCTGAAATGGCAGAGGCATGGATTTTTATGGAAGAAAAAGATAGGCCCTTTTGAAGCATCTCTGTTAAGTATTGCAGAATCTGAGGAATATTGGGCATTGCTATGCTTATTCCTTGTGCTTGGTTCCAGGCACAAAATCTTTTCCATTTGCCAGCATAAGATTTTCTAGTACTAGGCCTTCTAGCTTCCAAAATGACACCCATCACAGGTTTGCCGAGAGACGTAACTGGTGAAATTAGTTGATTAGCCATGCTGCAAGGTTCAAAGTTTGGAGCAGAGTGTGCAGAATTTGATAGTTCGGCTGGGACAGTAGGTAAGGTGTCTGAGGCAGGTACCACGGAGGAAGGTGCGACATTGCGCAGGAGGAGGTACCAGTGTTGACGAGGCCAGTCTGGAGCAATCAGAATCATTTTTGGTTTTTCCTGACTTTTAGTAAGACCTTGGAGAGCACAGGCAGAGGGGGGAAAGGCATAGACTGACAGGTTTTTCCTGTTGAAGAATAGAGCATCCACTTTCCAAGCTTTTTTGTGATGAATTCTTGTGCAGAATTTGTCCAACTGATAGATCTTTTTGCCTCACCCCAAAACTATGTCTGGGCTCCCCCATTTGCGTGTCAACATGCTGAAGATATGTGGATCCAGTTTCCATTTGTGTGGGTCCATAAGATTTCTGCTTAGTTCGTCTGCCAGAGTATTTTGCTTTCCTGGCAGGAATTGAACTTGTAGATGTATTTGATAAGTCAAGGCAGTGTCCCACAATGCCATGGCTAGTCTGCAAGGGGGGTAGGAGTGTGTACCCCCCTGCTTATGTATCACATGACTGTGGTGTTGTCTGTCTATCAGTAGTTGTCCTGGACAAAGATAGTCCTTGAAGGCTATCAGAGCATTCTGTACAGCTAGCATCTCTTTCCGAATGATATGTAGGTGCATTTGATTTGGGCTCCATTGGCCCTGAATGCATTTCCCTGCCGGTCCCCCCAAGCATAGTCTGATGCGTCCGTAGTCAGGGTTTGGGCGGCAAGGGGTGGAATGAATGACGGTCCCTCGTTTTGGTGGCAGGCCTCTGCCCACCATAGGAACTCTAGTTGCAGGCAAGGAATGATAGGAATCATTGTTTCCAGGTTGTGACAATGTTGACTCCATAAGCTTTTTAGGTACCATTGAAGTTTCTTCATATGCAGTCTTGCATATGGAATTAGAAGAATGCAGACGGCCATGAACCCCAAGGCCTGCAAAATTTGTCTTGCAGAGAGCGACCTGTTTGAAGTAAGTCATAAATTGAATTTGTTTTTCTGGCGTAAGGTAAATCATCTGGGCAGTTGTATTCAAGCTTGCACCCAGGAACGTAATTATTTGAGGGGGTACCAGCTGTGATTTCTTTTATGGTGTACCCTAGACAAGTTAGAAGCCTTTTTACAAACGTCAGATGTTTTAGAAGAGCGTCCTTGTTTTCTGCCTGAATTAGACAATTGTCCAGGTATGGGTAAATTTGAATATTTCTTTACCTGCAAAAAGCAATTACTGGTGCCAGGCACTTTGTGAAGACCCTGGGTGCAGTAGATAAGCCAAAGGGCAGTGCAGAGAAAGTACAGTTTTGTACCTACCATAAATGTAGATGTTCGAGTGCTCATACAGCTGCAGTCATTACAGATGGGGTTATCCTGCCGTCAAGCGGGTCCTCGGTCGGCCGAATTCCAAAGTCTAGGTCCGGCGTCGGTTGTCGCCGCTTCTTCCCTGACGTCAGTGCGGCAGGGGTATAAAAGAGGCAGCCGATGCCATCTTCTTCAGTTTTTCTTGCCCCAGATGTCAGGTGTCCCCAGAAGGTAGGCAAAACATAAATTTATGTAATCATGCAATATAGAATAATCAAAAAACAGTAGTTGCAAGCAAATACACCATAAAAGAATACCCCAAATAGGTTGTATGAGAAGGTGTTTGTCATAAGGCCTGTCCTAAGAGGGGACGGAGGGGGGGCAACCTGGACTGCAGCTGTATGAGCACTCTAACATCTACATTTATGGTAGGTACAAAACTGTACTATGTTCATCGTGCATACAGCTGCATTCATTACAGATGGGAAGAATCCCAAAGCCAAGTAGGGGTGGCAGGCACTAAGTGGAACTAGTTGGAGCAAGGATGCCCTGCAAGACTGCTGTGGCAAATCCCGCTCTAGATTTAGAGTATAGGGGAAGGTGATAGTGCTTAGAGAAAGTATGTTCATCGTGCATACAGCTGCAGTCATTACAGATGGGAAGAATCCCAAAGCCAAGTAGGGGTGGCAGGCACTAAGTGGAACTAGGAGGAGCAAGGATGCCCTGCAAGACTGCTGTGGCAAATCCCGCTCCAGATTTAGAGTATAGGGGAAGGTGATAGTGCTTGGAGAAAGTGTGCACTGAACTCCAAGTGGCTGCTTCCAAAATGTCCTTGGTAGGAACCCCCCTGAGGAAAGCTGCAGAGGTAGCTGTGGCCCTGGTGGAGTGGGATCTGATGCTTGTAGGCACAATTTTTCCATGAAATGAGTAACAAAAGCATATGCAGTGGGCTATCCATTTTGAGATTGTCTGTTTGGAAATGGCCTTTCCTTGAGCACCTGTAGCATAGGACACAGAGTTGCTCGGATTTCCTGAATGGCTTTGTCCTGTCCAAATAATAACGAAGTTGTTTGTGAATGTCCAAGGAATGTAGTAGTCTTTCCCCTTTGTTTTGTGGATTAGGATAAAAGGTAGGTAAAGTGGATAGTCTGATTCAAAGCTACACTGGATACTACCTTTGGCATAAAGGTAGGGTTGGTTCATAAGGAAACTCTGTCCTGATGGAAAATGATGAAAGGTTGCACAGCCATGAGGGCCTGTAGCTCCGAAACCCTGCGTGCTGAGGTGATAGCCAGAAGGAAGGCTGTTTTCCATGACAAGTATTGTAGCTCTGTTGAAGAAGCTGGCTCGAAGGGAGGAAGAGTCAGCTTTTCCAATACGAAGTTGAGGTCCCAAGCAGGAACTGGTGGTTTCCTTGGGGGGGGGGGGTTATATTCTTTGCCCCTCTGAGCAGCTGTCTTAAGAGAGGATGAGAGAATAAAGGAGGATCTGTGTTGTATTGTGCAGAAATGGCTGAAGCGTGGATTTTGATGGAGGAGAAGGAAAGTCCACTGTTTAACAGCTCAGCTAGGTACTGTAAAATTTGAGGTAAATTTATTACCCAAGGATTCTGGCCCTTTTCTTGATTCCAGGCACAAAATTGTTTCCATTTGGCGGAGTAGGCTTTTCTAGTAGAAGGTCTTCTAGCCTCCAAAATGACATCCTGCACCTCCTTGGAGAGGAGGGTCTGTTGGGAAATCAAGGAATTCTCCATGCAGCTAGATTTAGGGTTTTGAGCTGGCTGTAAAGGGTTTTGTAGTTGTGCTGGGACAACAGAAGAGGGACTAGAGGTAGGATCCATGGTGGGGAATGTGTCAGGCTCTTCAGGAGCAGATACCAGTGTTGTCTTGGCCAGTCTGGAGCAATGAGAATCATTTTCAGCCTCTCTGCTCTGGCTTTTAATAGAACTTTGGGCAGCACTGAAAGAGGCGGAAAGGCATAGACTGTCAACATTGTCCAATTGAAAGAAAGTGCGTCCACTTTCCAGGCCTGTGGATGATAGGTCCTTGAACAAAATTCAACTGGTAATTTCTGTGGGTAGCAAAGAGATCTATGTCTGGCTGTCCCCATGCCCGAGTTATCTTTGTGAAAACTTGAGGATGCAACTTCCATTCGTGTGGATCTGTCATATTTCTGCTTAGGCTGTCTGCCAGTGTGTTTTCCTTCCCTGGCAGGAATTGTGCCTGTAGTTGAATTTGCAATTCCAGTGCTGTGTTCCATAGGGTCATGGCGTGCCTGCACAGGGGGTATGAATGAGTTCCCCCCTGTTTATGTACCACATCACTGTGGTGTTGTCTGTCCTTATCAAAAGCTGGCCTGGATGCAGTAGGTCTTTGAAGGTCATAATAGCATTTTGCACGGCTAACATTTCCTTTTGGTTGAGGTGTAGGTGCTTCTCTTTTTGGGACCATTTTCCCTGAATGCACTGATCTGTCATGTGTGCCCCCCAGGTGTAGTCTGAGGCGTCTGTTGTGATGATTTGAGTTGCTTGAGGTACACAGAAAGGGAGACCTATGTTTCTTTGGCATGCTTGAGCCCACCACAGAAATTCCTTTTGAAGGCATGGAATGAGTGGTATAATTGTTTCCAAGCTGTGGCCGAGTTGAGACCATAAGTTTTTTAGGTACCATTGAAGTTTCCTCATATGCAGCTTTGCACATGGGATTAGTAGGATGCAAGATGCCATGAATCCCAGAGCCTGCAGGACTTTCCTTGCAGTCAGCCTGGTGAAGGTTGCCACTTTGCTGAAGTATTGAGACAGTTGCCCTTGTTTTTCTGGTGTGAGGTAGGCCATCTGGGTGGTTGTATTCAAGGTGGCACCCAGGAAAATTATTTGTTGAGGGGGTATTAGTTTTGATTTCTTTTTGTTGACTGTGTATCCCAGAAAGTTCAACACTTTTATTACTAACACCAGGTGTTTCAGAAGTATGTCCTTGCTGTCCACTTGGATCAGGCAGTCGTCCAGATATGGGTAGATTTGTATTCCTTGTAGTCTGCAGAAGGCGATTACTGATGCCAGGCATTTCGTAAACACTCTGGGCGCAGTAGATAAGCCAAAGGGCAATGCAGAGAATTGATAATGGGTTGAACCTGCAAGAAATCTGAGGTATCTTCTGCAATCTTGTCTGATAGGGACATGCAGGTATGCCTCCTTGAGGTCCAATGTTACCAACCAAGACTCCTTGCCCAACATGGGAAGAAGCTGCTGTAATGTGAGCATCTTGAATTTTGGTACCTGTAAATATGTGTTTAGGATGGATAGGTCTAAGATAGGTCTCCAATCTTTGTCTTTCCTTGGTACCAGGAATAGTCTGGAATAAAAACCCTTGACCTTGTTACTTTGCAGGTACCTCTTGAATCGCTTTCATGTCCATGAGAGCTGAAATTTGTTTTTGTGCCTCTGCCCTTTGATTTTGTGGCAGGTTTGGCATGCCTCTCATTTTTGGAAGGGTGTGAAAGTAGAACCTGTAGCCTCTGTCTATAATGTCCAGAATCCATTTGTCTTTTGTAACAATATGCCAATTTGAGAATAATGCCAGTTTTCCGCCCAAAGGTGCTGCCATTAAAGCTTTGCTTGGCAGGTAAAGGGGGAAGTCATTGTGTCTGTTTTCTAAATGACTGTGATCTATCTTCTCCACCTCTTGGGGTTGGTGCTTGCCACTGTCTGGCTCTGAAAGATCCTTGAGGTTGCCCTCTACCCCTTGGGTATCTGCATCTGCCCCTTTGAGGTCTGTCCGTGGCTGGAAAGGACCAATTTTTTGAAGGCCAATTTCTGCTGAAACGTGGAGGTTGTACCTGCAGGAAATCTTTCACTGTTTGCATTGATTTCGCTTTTTCCTCCATTTTCTTTAGTACCTACTCAGCTTTAACACCAAACAATACATCTTTTTGAAGAGGTGCATCTAATAATTTAGCTTTGACATGATCTGGTAAGGCTTGCTCTGAGCCAAGCATGCCTAACGTATAACAGACCACGTAACAGCAGCTCTACATGAGGCCTCTAAAGCATCAAAACCACACTGCAAGGTATGTTTACCCACTTGCTCTGCACCATGCAACAAATCCTGCAACTCTTTTAAATCTGGTTGTTCTGGTTGTGTCATTTTGCTTTTCAACTGAGATAACAAAAACTGTTGATACTTTAACATATGGAATTGACAGTTTAATGCCCTCATGGTTAAAGTGGCCGAGGTGTACACCTTTTTCCCCCACCTTTCTAAAGCTCTGGAATCTCTCTCTGAAGGTTCATAGGTTCATACTAGGCTATCTGCCCTAGGGCATTTATAAGCCTAGCCAGAGTGTGTTTGGCTTTCGCCACCCATTTTAAAATTAATTTTGCTATGCCTTTTTTTGAGGTTAGTATACTGTGCCTCTGTCTAACAGTGACACAGAAGTGATAGCCGGGGCCTACGATCTCCCATCCACTCATCAAGATTCCTCTTGAAGAGAGTCAATGTGGGACTCTGCCTAACCTGGACTGGGATTTTATTCCAGAGTGAAGGGAGCCTCTGGGTTATGAATCTGTCCCTCCAGCATGTCCTATTTATTTCAGTGCTGAGGTTCAAGTCTCTCGAGCGCGTAGCTCGATGGGATTTGGATTTTTTGAGGTGCAGCATGTCCATTAATTCCCGGTTGGACATGGCTTTATACGTCAGGCACAGATCGCCTCTGAGCAGGCGGTATGCCACTGAGTAGAGCTGGAGTTTCTTTAACCGGCAGCATATGGCATCTGTTTGAGCCCTTTGATCCTCTTGGTGAGGTACTTTTGGGGTCTTTCCAGTTGCTGCAGGTGTCTGGTAAGGTACATCCCAAAAGGGGCACTGTACTCAATTATGGGCCTGATGAGGGATGAGTAAAGAGGTACGATGACCTCCCCTGATCTAGATGGGAATCCCTTCATGATTAGGTGGGCTATATAAAATGTTTTTCTAACCACTTTGGCCACGTGGTTGTCAAATGAGAGATTGCTATCAACTTGGGTCCCCAGGTCCCTAATGACTTCTTCTGTACTTAATGGATTACCATCTATGTGGTAATTTGTGGGCACTTTGTTTTTGCCAAAGGGGATGACTATACACTTTTTGGCGTTTAGCTTGAGGCCATGGCTCTGGCACCAGTTGTCTGTTTCTATGAGGCCCATTTGGAGGATGCTTGTGTCGGCTGGAGAGTTGATTACGGCGCCCAGTTTGCAGTCATCTGCGAACTTGGTCAGGTAATGGGTTTTTAGCAGTAGAGGCCTTAATTCCCTTGGGACCCTGTGAAATAGTTTCTGGGTCAGCAGTATGGCTTTTGTATAGGAACTGGTATAAATCAGGAACCCGGTAATACCAGTCTGGTTTTACATGAGCTGGAGGCAAAGAATCTGGATTAAGGCTGGCTTCTGTGTACACATCATCCAATATATCTAAAACAGGAGGGATAGCCAGGGGCCTATGCTGGGGGAGCAAAAGAAAATCCCTGAGCCTTTTCTTGGACTCTGAGTAATCTTGGCCTTCCCAGTGAAAGTGTTCCCTCAATGTATGTAGGGTTTCCCCAAAAGAGGAGTCCTCAGGGGGGGAGACCGAGGGAATAGACTCCTCTGCATCAGAGTCTTCGAAAGGAGAATAGGCATAATCCTGGTCCTCAGAATGTTCTGAGGTAATAGAGGCTTGATCTGAGGAAGAGTGGTCTTCCTCCAATCTGGGCCTTTTGTCAGAGGGGGATTGAGAACCCCTGATAAGAGTAATCAAATCCTCAGCCATTTTGAGCATCTGTTTTTAGGCATGGAGGGGGTCTGAGGTCCCTGTTTTTTGGTTTTCATGGCTGCTTTAGATTTAGTGAAAGCTTTAATAGAGAAGGAGGAAGGCCTGAAGACACCTTGAGAAATGGCAGGCCTGTCTAAACTCTGAGTTTCCCCGCCAAGAGTAGCGTCGGTATCTGTAGTAGGAATGGGGACCGGGGAGCCTGCGACCTCGGGTACTGAAGACACCGGTAATGTTGAGTCATCGGTACTCAGGGGCTGCGTAGGCACCTCGCTGAGAACTGATTAGTCGGCCTTAGCGTGGTGTCAGTAGTCGGTGCGGACCTCATTTGTCAGTCCTTATCTTTGCGTCTTTTACTCAAAACTGGAGTCGACAACATAATATAATTACATTTTTTACCAAAATAGTGAAGGGCAAACTCCGCCCGGCGCTTAATAGTGCGCTTGTTGAATCTAGCACAAAAACGGCAGGCCGAGACGTCGTGGTCTGGGCCTAAGCAAGGTATACAGAAAGAGTGGAAATCCTTACGCGGTATTTGCTTCCCACATGAAATGCAATTAACTTTGTCTGACATCGGTCTGAGGCAAGAAAAATTTCCCCAATGGGGTACTTAGCTTTCAAGAAGACTTCGGCTGAAATATTTTTGTAAATCTCAGGAGCTGGCCGACCGGCACTTGCGAACTGCTTCTGCTTCGGGCACCGCGCGGCAAGAAAGACTGAAGAAGATGGCGTCGGCTGCCTCTTTTATACCCCTGCCGCACTGACGTCAGGGAACCAACGCCGGACCTAGACTAATTCGGCCGACCGAGGACCCGCCTGACGGCAGGATAACCCCATCTGTAATGACTGCAGCTGTATGCACGATGAACATCTGGTAATGCAAATAGCCTGCTCTGAAGCGGAGGTATCTTCTGTAAGATTCCCTGATTGGGATATGCAGGTATGCCTCTTACGTCTAGAGTTACCAACCAGGCATCCTTGCCTAGCATAGGTAGTAACTGTTGAAGAATCAGCATCTTGAACTTTGGAATGTCCAGAAATGTATTTAGAATGGACAAGTCCAGAATTGGACGCCATGATTTGTCTTTTCTGGGTACCAGGAAAAGCCTTGAATAAAAACCTTGTCCCTTTTCCTTTTCTGATACTGGTTGAACAGCCCCCATATTCATGAGGGACATAACTTGTTTCTGGGCCTCTGCCCACTGATTTGGAGGCAGATCTGGCCATCCGTTTGGGATTGGCAACATGTGGAAATGAAATCTGTATCCCTGGGATACTATATTTAAAACCCATTTGTCCTGGGTAATCAAGTTGCCAGTTTCGTGCATGAAGTGCCAGTTTCCCCCCAAAGGGACAGCCAAAAGATAAGTGCTTGGTGATTGCAGTGGAAAGTCATTGAGACTGTTTACCATAGGAAGGTGCCTTGTTGCTTCCAGATTTGGAGGTGGAGGCACCCCGTTGCTTTGTTCTAAAAGTCCCTTCTGACTGAAACCTGGAGCCTTTGCAATGCCTGGGTTTGACCTGAGTGGCTCTAGTGGGTACTGGAAAGGACCAGTTCTTAGTAGGCCAGTGCCTGCTAAACCTGGGTGGCTGCACTTGTAAGAAATCTTTCACAGTTTGCATAGATTTAGCTTTATCCTCCATCTTTTTCAAAACTTCTTCAGCCTTGTTGCCAAATAGTCTGTCCTGACGTAAAGGAGCATCCAACAATTCTGCTTTAACATGGTCAGGCAGACTTTGCTCCTTGAGCCAAGTATGCCTTCTTATCACAGATCCAGTTACAGCAGCCCTGGAAGAGGCCTCCAAAGAATCAAAACCACATTGCAAAGTATGTTTTCCAACTTGTTCAGCTGAATGTAATAAATCCTGCAACTATATTTTCCACACAATCAGAAATCATCATCATTTTCTGTTTAAGCAAAACCATGACATGCTGTTGATATTTAAACATATGAAATTGACAGTTTAAAGCCCTGATTGCCAAGGTTGCAGACGTGCAAACCTTCTTACCCCATCTATTCAGCGCCCTGGAATCTATCAGAAAGGGTAGGATTTACGTCCTTGAGAAATGGTTTCAGGGTCAGCAGTAGGGTTTTTAAAAAAGGAATGTGTGGGAGTCAGGAATCCTGTAGTATCTGTCTGGCTTACTAGAAGCTGGAGGCAGGGAATCAGGAGTCATACTGGATTCTGAGAAAACATCATCAAAAATGTCTAGAACAGGAGGTATAGCCAAAAGGCCTATGCTGAGGAAGAAGAAGAAAATCCCCAAGTCTCTTTTTAGATTCTGAGAAATCCTGACTCTCCCAGTGAAAGTGTTCCCTTAAGGTATGCAAAGTTTCTCCAAAAGAAAAATCCTCAGGAGGAGAAGCAGAAGGGATGGAGTCTTCTGTGTCAGAGTCCTCATAAGTGGGTATAGATAATTCCTGATCAGAACAGGAATCAGAAATAGAAACCCGATCTAAAGATTCATAGTCAGTGCCTTGCCTAGGCCTCTATGCAGGAGGGGGATGGATACCCCTGATCAAGGTATTTAAATCCTCAGCCATTTTGATAATTTGTTTTTTAGGCATTGGGGCCTGTACACGTGGCCCATGCGTCATTTTTTTTTAGACAGAGAAGTAGTTTTTGGCCTTAATTTAGAAGTTGGCGTCTGTTTAATATACAAATTTTAGGCCTGAAAACACCCTCAGAAGCCGGTGCCTGCTCAGTGTCTCCGGACTCATCTAAGGTAGAGACATCCGTGGGTTCAATACTTAAAGTATCTCGCAGAATACCGGACTCTGTATGGGTCTCAGTAGAGGCCTGCGGATCAAAAGCAGCAGGTATCAGGGGCTGCAAAAGCTCCTCACTGAGTACCAGCAAACCGACGACTGGCTTAGGAGAAGCTTTGTCGTCTGTTTTGGACCTTGACAGTCCATCTCTGTCTTTTTCTTTGAGTTTTTTAGGTATTCCGGTAGTTGAATTGCTAACAGACGACATTTCTGGATAGTGAAATCTTGAGCCAAAATATTTAGATGCAAAAATATACTAACGTTTAATAGTGCGTTGATTAAATTTAGCACAAAACTGACAGCAAGGCACGTTGTGGTCAGGGCCTAGGCAAGGAATACAGTACAAATGAAAATCCTTATGAGGTATTTGCTTCCCACAAGTAATACAATTATTAACTTTTACTGACATCGATAAGGAGCAAGAAAAAGTTTCCCCAATAGGGTACTTAGCTTTTAGTTGAAGACTTCGGTTCTGAAACTCGAAAACGAAAATTTCAAGAGTCGGTCGGCCGGCACTTGTGAACTGCTTCTGCTTCGGGCACCACGCGGCAAGAAAGACTGATGTAATGGCATCGGCTGCATGTTTTACACCCCTGACGACCTGACGTCATGGAAGAAGGGACAGCAACCGATGCAGGACCAAAGACTTTGTTAATCAGGCCGACTGAGGGCAACCTGCCAGCAGATTACCCAAATGTAATGACTAACAGTGAAACACGAAGAACATCCAGAGGAATTCCAGAAGGAAATTTTGTTGCAAAGCTGGAAGAAGGAGGTCTCCTCAAATTGCTCCATCTGATTAAAGATCAACTCTGCTGAAAACTAAAAGTACCGAAACTCAACATAAATTTTGGTCTTAAAATGAGTGAAGGTGACATCCCTTATATGGAGCAAAGGCTTGGAGAAAAGTGGGTGAAAAGTAGACAGATAAGAGGGAAGGGAAGTGCCACAAGAGACATCAAGTAGTAGGAGTGAGGTGATGCTTCCTGTGCAAGAAAAGCCTGTCAACACTAAATGTTAAGGAGGTTGTGAACAGCTTGGAAGCCAATAAAGTCGAATTATGGAACTTAACGGAGCTGTCTGATGTGTTTCTCAAATACCTAATAATCGTTAGAGATGATGAGGTGGAAAATCTACAGGAACATCCGAAAGCTATAGGGCCCCATCAAGTAGCAACCAAAAGAGATTAGAGATAAAAGTTAAAATTGTGGTTAAGCAAACTAACCAAATGTAACAAACTCAGCTGCTACAGAGGAAAGCATGAGAAAGACAAACATGAGAATTGGAGGGTGAGGAAATGCTGGAGTTGCTGGATTGTGTTTACTGTAAAATGGCAGATTGGAGAGGGCTTACCAAGGAATCATTAGATGCTGAATCTCTCAAAAACTGGCGACACCATAGAGTGAGTTGAAGTATAGAAAATCAAAGCCAATTCTTGTGGATTTTACATCACATCTTGAAAAGAGCAGGCACTGTGGAGAAAGTGGTAACCCAAGGTGTAGACTGGCTACTTGCTGGTCAACCAACGTATTTAGAGCAGGGATTATTCAAAACGAACACCACAAAATATGACGCACTCTACAGGCATGATTTGAGATTGTATAGAAATAAATCTGATATTTGAGTTGTCCTTCTCAGCAGAGTTGAAAATGTACAAAAACTGTAGACTTCAACGAACTGGAGAAAACTGTCCAGCAAATTGAGATATGTCCTGTACTCTTAAAACCAGATGTGTGGAATAGAGAGAGAAAAACTGGGGAACTAACAGATATGCTACCATTAGTCTACTCTGCCTAAAGCTGGGATTGCAGATAAAATTTAAGGTGCTTTAACAATGATATGAGATGCAAGCAAAATAAATGTGCATGTAACAACTGTTATACTTGTTACTTAAGGAAGCTCATCTAAGGTTGGACGTGACAGGTTATCAACCATACAAGTAGTCCGAGTTATTGATTTGATGGTACTTGCATATTTCAAAAATAAATAAATATTTACTCTATCTCATGTCTAAGTTGGGACTGCAGGTTAAGTGACTTAAAGAATAAGTTTTATAACTTGAGACAGGTAAAACAGATGCATTATGAAATTATACACAAATGCTACATTCATTACTTAAAGTAGCTCAGATAAAAGTGGTGTTGACAGTTTATTAACCAGCTACCAAAAGTCTCTTGAATTTCATGATTTGATTGCACCTGCACAGTTTGGAAATATAATTACATAACTTTTTCAACTCTAGAAAGATTTGTTACTTCTATAAGAATTAATATGCCATAAGTAAGCAACATCAATGCGTATGCAAAACATTATGTTTTGTGCTGGAGAACAAATACAGAAGCTACACTTTAATGCACAGTGTGAAAATAATTGCACTTGTTAACGAAGTTAACCAATGTTTTTAAAACATGGGTTTCTTTTATTTAATGTTTAGTCTGGCTTAGGTTTGCAATTTTATATATATATATATATATTTTTTTTTTTTATAAAAGATGGGAAATTAAATTGAACAACTAAGAAAAAGTCGTTCAACAAGATTACTCTGGAAAGGCAATCATAATTACCGTTTATAAGTTCATCTGTCTTAACTATAACATTCTGACCCAGAAGACAATCAACCTCACCAGTTTCTTAAAAACAGGCATCAAATACACATTCATCAAAACACTTTTTTGAAAGCATTTAATGATGTAGATTTGCAGTATTTTATGCAGTAAATGAACCACACAAACTGACTTTGCAGTAAGAAAAGTACAGTTATGTAACAGCTCATCATAACAGTAGGGATCCTGATGATCACTGTTGCACTACTCCAAACAGATGGGTTTTCAACACTAAAGTTCAACCAAGGTTATCAAAGCCTAAACGTTCCAGAAGTCACACGTCTCACACACACCTTCTGCTGTGAACACGGGGGTAGACAGTCTGAGGATATGTTCTTATACTTCACTTATCGCCAAGCCAGCCGCCTGAGGACATCCGTGAAGAAAATAATCAGCTAAGAGGGGAAAAGCAGGAGAAGAGAAGTGCCCCCCACCCCCGAATGGTGCTAGCAGCTGCCTGACTGGGCAGCAGAGGAAAAGGAAGGCTAAATATGAAAGTGGAAAGCTAAAGTGAGTAAAAGGGTGGACGGCTGAGAATTGTGAATGTCTAAGAAGCCAGGAAAGGCCTGACCTGGCAAAAGTAACTATTCTATAGTGCTTAGAAAAAAAGGGTGCACTGAAGACAAAGTAGTTACTTCCAAAATTACTCTGCAATCTATCCCCTGAAGAAAGCTCCAAAAAAGGTTACTACTCTAGTAGAATAAGCTTTGGGAAAGAGGGCAGGGATTTGCCATAGTAAGTGTAGCAATACAACAAACAGAAATGGACCTAGAAATCCAGCTAGTAATAATCTGCTTGGCTATCAGCAGGCCCAGCTTAGATCCAGGAAAGAATCAAACAGTTGATCTGATTTACAAATAAAATTTGTATTGTCTAGATAAAATATAAGCTGTTAGGGTACATCCAGAAAACGCAGAATTCTCTCACCCCTGTTCTTTGGGTTGGGGGTAGGCAGGTTGATGAAGTGAGGGGCATCTTGTTTACCACTTTACACATAAGAGGTACTGACCCCCCAGGGACACACTGTCCTTATGGAAAATAAGGAAAGGGGGAGTAGACTTGAGTGCCTGAAGCTTTGAGTCCCATCTAGCAGAAGTGACAGCTACCAACAAAATGTTTTTTCCCAGTATAGAATTTGAGAGTGGAGGAAGCAGCTGCCCCAAAAGGGAGGCAGAAGGAGCTTTTCCATCACATAGTGGAGATCCCAAGGTGGAGGCACAGGTTCTCTTACAGGGTTTAACCGCAGGACCCCTTTTAAAAACTACCTGAACTCAGGCTTAGACATAACAGGAAGATTAAGAGGAAGACAGGCCAAGATGGCTGAACGGTGGGCTTTAATACATGAATACACCAAACCTCCTTTCATGAGCTCACACAAATAAGAGAACAAGAGGAAAGTACAGTTGTGTACACTTACCATAAATGTAGATGTTCGAGTGTATTCACTGTTGCAGTCATTACATTTGGGTTATCTGCTTGCAGTAGCCCTCAGTCAGCCTGATTATCAATGTCTTGGGTCCTGCGTCAGTTGCTGTCATCTTCCATGACGTCAGGTAGTCAGGGGTATAAAGCATGCAGCCGATGCCATTACATCATTTTTTTCTTGCCCCAGATGTCAGGTGCCCTCATAACGGGAAGATATATATACACACACACACACCCACACACACACACAAGGTTACACCTCCAACAAAAAAGCAAATACACCAAAAAGCTTTAAGCATAGTAAACAAGAATAGAGGTATAGCCAAAGGAAGTCAGGGGGGCTGGAGGGAGGGTAAACAGTACTGCAACAGTGAATACACTAACATCTACATTTATGCAAGTGTACACAACTGTACTACGTTCTTCATGGTTCACTGTTGCAGTCATCACATTTGGGTAGATTCCCAAAGCTAAGGATGGGAGGAGGAAATTAGATAGCATTATGACCAGTTATAAGGCTCTGCAAGACTGCAGTGGTAAAGCCAGCTCTGGATTTAGAGAAAATTGGCAAATGGTAATGCTTGGTGAAAGTATGTACAGAAACTCCAGGTAGTAAGCTTCTAGGATGTCCCTGGTAGGGACACCTCTGAGAAAGGCTGTGGAGGTAGATGCAGCCCTGGTTGAATGTGGTCTTATACCCTGTTGGGGTAGGTTTTCCATGGTGCTTATAGCAGAAATGAATGCAATGGCCTATCCATTTAGAAATGGTTTTATTTGAAATGGCCTTCCCTTCTGCCCCTGCAGCAAATGCAACCAGCAGCTGTTCAGATTTCCTGAGAGATTTAGTCCTGTCCAAGTAAAATCCAAGTTGTCTGTGCACATCTAAGGAGTGCAGTATACATTCCCCTTTGTTCTGTGGATTAGAAAAGAAGGTTGGCAAATGAACGGACTGATTAAGAGCCACACTGGATACCACCTTGGGCATGGAGGAGGGATTGGTCCTGAGGGACACCCTGTCTGCATGAAAGATGATGAAAGGCTCCACTGACAAAAAGGCCTGTAATTCAAAAACCCTTCTTGCTGAAGTGATGGCTAAAAGGAAGGCTGTTTTCCAAGGAAGGAATTTCAGCTCTGCGGTTGCAGCTGGCTCAAAAGGAGGTAGAGTGAGTTTTTCCAATACAAAGTTAAGGTCCCAAGCTGGAGTTGGGGCTCTCTGTTAAGTATTGAAGAATCTGAGGTAAATTGGGTGCTGCTGTGCCCATCCCCTGAGTTTGGCTCCAGGAACAGAATATTTTCCATTTTTCAGCATAAGATTTTCTAGTACTAGGCCTCCTTGCCTCCAGAATGACATCCAACACTTGCTTACTGAGGGATGGTAACTGAGAGATCAGGTAATTTAGCCAGGCTGCCAGGTTTAGGGTTTGAAGCGGAGGGTGCAGAATCTGGCTCTCCTGCTGGGACAGCAGGGTAGGGGTCTGAGGCAAGTGCCATGGTGCCAGCAGTGACACTGCGCAAGAGGAGGTACCAGTGTTGCCGTGGCCAGTCTGGTGCAATCAGAATTGTCCTTGGCTTGTCCTGTTTGATCTTTAGTAGTACCGTGGAGAGGACAGACAGAGGAGAAAAGGCATAAACTGATAGGTTTTTTTCCAGGTGAAGGACAGTGCATCCACTTTCCAAGCTTGTTTGTGGGGAGTCATTGTGCAGAATTTGTCCAACTAGTAGTTCTGGGGGGAGGCAAAGAGGTCTATCTCTGGGCTCCCTCATTTGTTCATCAGCATGTTGAAATTCTTTGTTTTCAATTTCCACTCGTGTGGGTCCATGAGATTTCTGCTTAGTTTGTCTGCCAGTGTACTTAGCTTTCCTGGCAGAATTGAGCCTGCAGGCGCACTTGGTAGTTCAAGGCTGTGTTCCACAGAGCCATGGCTAGTCTGCAGAGAGGGTATGAGTGGATTCCCCCCTGCTTGTTTACATACCACATAACTGTGGTGTTGTCCGTCTTTACCATTAGTTGTCCTGGAAGAATGTGGTCCTTGAAGGCTGTCAGAGCATTCTGTACAGCTAACATTTCATTTTGATTGATATGCAGGTGCATCTGTCTTGGGTTCCATTTGCCCTGAATGCACTTCCCTGCCAAGTGAGCTCCCCATGCATAGTCTGATTACTATAGTCTGTTACGGTTTGTGCAGCAGGGGGTAGACTGAATGGCAGTCCCTTGTTTTGGTGGCAGGCCTCTGCCCACCAAAGGAACTCCATCTGTAAGCAAGGTAGGATAGGAATAATTGCTTCTAGATCCTGAGAATGTTGACACCATAGGCTTTTTGGATACCACTGTAGTTTCCTCATATGCAGTCTTGCATATGGAATTAGAAGAATGCAGGAGGCCATGAACCCCAAGGCTTGCAGTACTTGTCTTGCAGATGGCAAGGTCTTTGTGGCCATTAGTTTGAAGTAGGCTGTCAAATGAACTTGTTTCTCTGGTGTGAGGAAAGCCATCTGGGAAGTTGTGTTCAAGCTTGCTCCCAGGAACACAATTCGTTGACAGGGTACAAGATGTGATTTCTTTTTGTTTATGGTGTACCCCAGAGAAGTTAACAATTGTTGTACAAATGCCAGATAATTCAATAGTATGTCCTGGCTTTCTGCCCGAATTAGGCAATCATCCAGGTATAGATATATCTGAATATTTCTTTGCCTGCAAAATGCAATGACTGGAGCTAGGCACTTTGAGTACCCTGGGTGCAGTAGATAAGCCAAAGGGCAGTGCAAAGAACTGATAGTGCGTGCAGCCTGCTTTGAAGCATAGGTATTTTCTGCAAGATTCCCTGATTGGGATATGCAGGTAGGCTTCCTTTAAATCCAGTGTTGCCAACCAGGTATCCTTGTCTAGCATAAGAAGCAACTGGTGAAGAGTTAGCATCTTGAATTTTGGGATCACCAAAAATGTGTTAGAGAGGTCCAGGATAGGACACCAGGAGTAGTCTTTTCTGGGCACCAGGAAAAGTCTTGAGTAGAAACCTTGTCCCCTTTCCTCTTCTGGGACAGTTTGAATAGCCCTGATACTTGAGAGAGAGAGAGAACTTGCTTTTGAGCCTCTGCCCACTGATTTGGGGGTAGATCTGGCCAACCGTTTGGGGTTGGTCAAGTGTAGAAGTGGAATCTGTATCCTTGGGAAACTAGATTTAAAACCCATTTGTCCTGGGTAATGAGTTCCCAATTTTTTGCCTGCAGAGCAATCTTTCCCCCTAAAGGAGCAGTCAGTTGAGAAGGGCCTGGAAGTTTTAAAGTTAAGTCATTGAGACAGCTTACCATGGGGGGTCTTACTACTCCCTGCTTTGGAAGCGAGAGCCCCCCACTACTTAGTCCTGTGCATACCTTGGGATTGAAGCCTGGGTGATCTGCTGGTTCTGGGTTTGGACTGAAGGCCTGGAAGAGGCAGGAAAGGACCAATTTTTAGAGGGCCAATGCCTACTAAATCTGGGAGGCTGTACTTGCAGGAAATATTTAACAGCTTGAATAGATTTAGCTTTTTTCTCCATCTTTTTAAGTACTACTTCTGCTTTGTTGCCAAACAGGCGGTCCTGGTTTAATGGAGCATCCAGCAATTTAGCTTTAACATGATCTGGCAAAGATTGCTCCTTAAGCCAAGCATGCCTTCTAAGTACAGACCCAGTGACAGCAACCCTGCAAGATGCCTCTAGTGAATCAAAACCGCATTGCAAAGTATGCTTTCCAACTTGTTCAGCAGAATGCATTAAATCCTGTAAATCATTATTTTCAGCACAGTCAGGAATCAACACCATTTTCTGTTTAAGCAACCCAATAATATGCTGCTGATACTTTAACATAAGAAACTGGCAGTTTAAGGCCCTAATGGCCAAAGTTGTAGAAGTGTATACCTTCTTACCCAGTCTATCCAGATCCATGGAGTCTATCAGAGGGGGTAGGATTTTTGGCAGTAGTAGCCTTAATGCCCCTGGGTCCCTGTGAAATTGTCTCAGGGTCCGCAGTAGGATTTTTAAAGAGGAAAGTCAGGAACCCTGAAATATCCATCAGGTTTTCTGGGAGCAGGAGGTAAAGAGTCAGGGGCCAAGCTAGATTCCGAAAAGGCATCATCAACAATGTCCAGTACAGCGGGAATAGCTAAAGGCCCGTGTTGGGGCTGCAGTAAGAAATCCCTTACCCTCTTTTTTAGAATCAGAGTAATCCTGGCTTTCCCAGCGAAAATGTTCCCTAAGGGTATGCAAGGTTTCACTGAAAGAGAAATCCTCTGGAGGGGAAGAAGAGGGAATAGAGTCCTCTGCATCAGAATCTTCATTAGGTAGATAAGGGTAAATCCTGGTCATCAGAGGAAGCAAAATTTCAGAATCCTGATCAGAAGAATCATAAAAAAATTCAGTCCTAGGTCTCTTAGATGGGGAAGGTTGGCTTCCCCCGATTAAAGTAATAAGGCCTTCAGCCATTCTTATCATTTGTTTTTTAGGCATAGAGGCCTGACCATGCAGTTTGGCCATTGGTTTTCTAGGCATGGATCGAGTTTTAGGTCTTGAAGAAGATGGCGTTGGTTTAATATGCAAGTCAGTAGGCCTGAATACACCCTCAGAAGCTGGTGCCTGCACAACGGCTCTGGACCCATCCAAGGTTGAGACATCCGCAGGTACCACAGTTGAAGCATCTCGCGGCATACCAGACTCCGAATGGGTCTCAGTAGAGGCCTGCAAATCTGAAGTAGCGGGTATCAGGGGCTGCAAAAGCACCTCACTGAGTACCGGCGAGCTGGCGACTAGCTTAGGAGAAGTGTCGTCAGCAGCTTTGGATCTTTGCGGTCTGTCTTTATCTTTGCATTTTTTTTCAAAATGTTAGTAGTCGGGTAGCTTACCGAATCCATATCTGGATAACTGAACAGAGTACCAAAATATTTAGAGTGTAAATATACCGATGAATAGTTTGTTGCTTAAATAAGGCACAAAACCGACAGCGAGGTACGTCGTGGTCAGGGCCTATGCAAGGAATACAGTATGAATGAAAATCTTTATGAGGTATTTGCTTTCCACAAGAAATACAATTACTGACTTTTACTGATATCGGTTTAGAGCAAGAAAAAGTTTCCCCAATGGGGTACTTAGCTTTGGTTTTCAGAACTGGAGTCGGCCGACAGGCACTTGCGAACTGCTTCTGCTTCAGGCATCGCATGGCAAGAAAGACTGATGCAATGGCATCGGCTGCATGCTTTATACCCCCTGACCACCTGACGTCATGGAAGATGAGACAGCAACCAACGTAGGACCCAAGACTTTGATAATCAGGCTGACTGAGGGCTACTGCAAGCAGATAACCCAAATGCGTTTGACTGCAACAGTGAAACACGAACATCCTCACATTGTATTGGGTCCAGTTTTTTTAGCATGACATCAGATTGAAAATGTCTTCCATTTGGCTATGTAGAACTTTCGGGTAGGAGATCTCCTTGCTTCCTGGAGTACTCAAATCACTTAGGCAGAAACTGGTGTCTGGAATGGATCAGAATCCTATCATTCACAGAGTTAGGGTGAGCGATGATAGGTTGGGGTGAAGCAATGATCCCTCTTATTGTGTGATCAGATCCACTCTGTCAGGTAAATTGCCGTGATTGTCCCTGGACAAAAGGCAGATAAGGGGGAACCAATACTGCCTTGGCCAAAAGGGATCCACCAGTGGAATTCTTGTTTTTTTTTTATTTTTGGATTTTTAATAAAACTTTTGGTAGCAGATGTAGTGGTGGGGAGGCATAAAGAAACCTTCCTGTCCACTGGAAACATAAGGCACCTGTAATCCAAGCCTAGGGACAAGACGAACTTGTGCAGAAAAGAGGTGGAGCCGTTTGTTGTTCTCCGAGGCAACCAAGTCTATCTGTGGTATACCCCACTTATGGAAGACCTGTTTGTTAAACATCCTTTCATGGGGGGCCTTCTACGGAGCTGCTAAGGGAGTCTGCCAGGACATGGTCCTGGGATGAACAAGTCCCAAACAATCTGAACCAATCTGCACACAACTGGCATGACCTTGGTCCTCCTTGCTTATGTATCGCATGTCTGTTGTAGTCTGTGAATATTCTTAAAAGTCCTGGTTTCCAGGGATGGGAAAGATTTTTAGACCCTGAATAAGAACACTCATCTCTTTCAGGTTGATTAGTTCTGCCTTGATGCCTAGTTGCTGCCAGCCCTGGACCTTGCAAGTCCCTAACCATGCTCCCCAGGGCTCATCATGGGCATCTAGTGCAGCTCTCAACTTATCAGCACCTTGAAGGGCAGGCCTGGACTGAGTTTCACCTGTGCCACCTACCAAAAGGATCTCTCTATTGAGACAAGGTAATAAAAAAAGAGATCTGTGTGCCCAGGGAGTGAGTGTGTTGGGATCATACTTTTTTCAAGTGCCATTGTATTCTCTTTATATACAGCCTGGTAAGTGGGATCATTGCCACTGTGTAACCTAGTATTCAGAGAATCTCCATTGTCAAGCAGGATTGGAGAGGTAAGAGGGACTGGAAGTAAGTTGTGAGGCTCTTCACCTTTTCCTCAAGCAGGAAGGCCTGCATGTTTTCTGTCTCTGGTCTGCAGTCCAAAAAAATTAGGTCTTTAGTGGACAGAGGGAAAAGACTGTTTGAAACGGACAGTAAAACCCCAAGTGCATTAGGAGGGTGAGGGTGAACTGAGGCGATGAAGCCTGGATTAGCAAATTGTCTAGGTTAGACAATATTTGTATTACCCAAGTCCTGCACAAGGCTATAACTGGGCCTAAGCACGGTCTGAAAACTTTTGGGAAAGTAGAAAGCCCAAAGGGCAAAGCAGAAAACTGAAAATGTGAGGAGCCAGTAGAGAACCTCGGGAATTTCTTGCAAGATCTGTATATGAGAATATTCAGGTACACATCCTTTAAGCAGAAAAACATTAGGAAGGCCTGTGGAAGGATAACAGGAAGGCCTGTGGAAGGATAACGGGAGTCTAAAGAAACAGCATCTTGAAAGGGAGTACCTTGAGGAATGTGTTGAGTTGAGAACAGTCCAGTATGCGTCTCCACTGTCCTTTTCTTGGCAAAAGGAACAGACTGGAGTAGAAGCCTCCTCCTACAAACTATAGAGGAACTGACTCTATGGTGTCTTGGGAAAAGTCCTGTAGGATGAGTGGTGGGTAGGTGGTGGAAAGCCATTGACGGGAGGGGGCTTCCTCCAGGACATTCTGTAACTTCAGTGAGTATCCGCTTGGGAAAAGATATCTTTTCCCCAATTTATAACAGAAGACTTTTGGAAATGAGAAGGCTGGAATGGGGGGGGGGGGGGCAAGAATCTCGCTTATCTGTGAAAGGAGGCCTCTCAGATCTGGGAACCCTTTCAGGCTTTTCTGGAAATCTCTTAGGGTACCTTCTTGTGCTTCTAAGAAGGCCTATGTTCTTTTCTGGCAAAAGAAACATTGAAAGGTACCGGATCCCACCAGGAAATGTACGACAACTGGATAAAAAACACTATTTTAATATTAACAAAGACAAAAATGATTTAGTGCTTTCATCCACAGCAATGTGGACTTCAGCAGAATATAATCATCATCCAATTAAGTCTTTATATACTACATTTGTGGCGCCAACAATACTAATTAATAAAATATACGTTCATATTAAAGTGAACAAGCACTGTTATTCAAATTAACATTGCTACAGTTTACCCAGATCATCCTATAACTGTGCTAATGCATATATACTAACATGTAATTCATATATTAATATTTTAAATACACTTCATAACCCCTAACTAAATGTACCAATATTGTTAAAAATAAAATGTATATAAAACAAATGTCAGTTCAACTTTGTATCCTGAATGACAGACTTAATAATCCACATTTAAATATCTACATTGACAACATAATATATGAAAAACACACAATGTTAGACTAAAATGCAAACTTACATTTGCAACTGTAAGATGAGTTTAATAATAATACAATCATTTAGTCAAGGCTCATTTGAGGCATGTTAATTGCCATTTTAATTTCTCTGTCCTAAAAGTGCCTTATAATTCTCTCCTTGTTGTCCTAATCTAACTTGTTCTAAAGTAGCAAACCTAAAGAAATGACTATCCCCATGTTTGTCCACATGTCTATATAGGGCATTACTACTAGCCTTCCTTCTAATATTATATAAATGATTGTAAATTCTTTTTTTTTTTTAAATAATCATAATTTTTTTTTTTTTTTAAATAATCTCTCTGTTTACCTATGTAGTAACTAGGACAGGTCATGCACTTAGCCATGTATATAATGTACTTAGAGTTGCAACTCCCTTGCCTAAATGTAATCTTGGTCCTGTTGATTTTCCAAGGTAACACCCTCATCCTCTAAGATGGCATGACACTGCCTACAACTACCACATCGCCTTGTACGTTTAGTCTGTTCACGCATTACCCTTATAGTATTGCCCCTCTCTAGATTTCTCTTGATGTTACAGCCCATTTTGTAGATAAAAATAATGGTGCATCTCCCACAATATTCCTAATTTCATTGTCCGCCATAAGTACATTCCAATGTCTACAAAAAAATCTGTTTTATCCAATTCACATGGGGGGGTATATTCCAAAATACAGGCCCTATTGAAATATGCCTCGGTATCATTTGAACCTGTATCTACTTTGTTAATAAATTCCTTTCCTAGAATGGGGGGATTATTTCCTTCCCCATTCGCTTAGGACATTCCTTAACATCTTCCAAGATGTTTGTGGGATATCCCCTCGAGCTAAACAGGGACCTTATAAATTCAATTTCTTCAACCATGTCAGAATACAGGGACGTCATTCTGACAGCCCTTCTACACTGCCCTTTAAAGATGTTTTTCATCATTTTTCTAGGGTGATTGCTTGAGTACTCTGACTATTGGAAAAGGTGTTTTTCTTGTGTATACGGGATTTAAAGCAACTAGATATATTAGATATAAAAGTGTCCAAGTATGCTATACCCTCTGCGTTACAGGAATGTGTAAATTTTAAGAATGTACTTGTGCTATTTAAATAGTCCATGAACTGGTTTATGCTGTCTTGTGGGCCATCCCATAAGATAAAAAGGTCGTCCAAAAATCTGGAATAATGTCGAATGTACTTGTAATACTCACTCTTGAAGATGAAACTGTTCTCCCAGTCCAACATAACCAGGTTAGCGAACATGGGGGCACAAGCCGCCCCCCATGGCCACCCCTTTGGTCTGTCGATTAATCACGCTCAAAGTAAATATAATTGTGTTCAAGTACAGTCGTCATACATTCCATAATTAGACTTGCACAGTACCAATCCAAATTGGTGTATTGCCAGACATTGTTGCAAAATCCTTCTAACCCTTGTTGTTTAGGAATACATAAAAACATATCTATCACATCAATGGTGATAAGAATGAGTCCCTCTTTCCACAAAACTAGGAGTAAGACTACCTAAAAAGACCCAGGAGTCCTTTATCAGGTGTGGTATTTTTCCATAAATATGCTTAAGCCATTTATCTATAGCTATTCCTAATGGGAAAGTTATGGAATGGCTGCCTGACACAATAAGTACATTTCAGAAACTCAGTAGTCTGATTTAAATATCCAATAAACTGTACCACTCCATCCAAGCTGCCTATATAGATGACAAATAGGTCATCCAAAATGCGTGTATAAAAGAATACCCTATCCATAATATGTCTGTGTAAAAATGTGCTCCTTTTCCCAGTAGGCCATAACTGTGTTAGCAAAGCTGGCCCCACATGGGGACCCCATAGCCACCCCAATTTTCTGTTTTTTTTTTTTTTTTTTTTTTTTTTTTTAAAGAAAAAGGAATCAATGTTGCATATCCATTTGGATGCTTGCCACTATCCTGGCATGAACGACTGTTGTTCCATTCAGTGCCTACTGAAACTTAAGAGCTTGAAAAGGTAGTTTAAAATGTAATGTATTATGTAAAATACAACAGAATTGCAATTTATTTTGCCTATTCTTGTAAGCCAGTAGCTTATTTTATGTCATTGCATTATGTTTGTATGCTGTACTAACTAGTAGCATTGACTGTTTAACTTTATTTATGCTGCAAAGTTTAAGGTCATTTACTATGTTTAATTGGTGCATATTAAGTAATTAAGTTAATAAGTGTATTTAAGTGAATCTGAGCTGCTGTTTGTTGTCTGAAGAAGTCTAGTTATTAAACTAGACGAAAAGTGCTTAACTTTACTTGTGATTTGCTACCAGTTTTTTACTCAAGTTATTTTTAACAAAGAGCTGAAGAGATGAAGACTTTGGGGTGCTGCTTGTTCCTGCTTTGGTTCATATGAGGACAACTGTCCAGGTGAGTGAATTCGAGAGGAGTATGCTACAAAATGATTTCATGAATCTGAGACCTCCTCCTCAGAGGAAGACTCCACAATAGTCTTCTGTGGAGTGGTTCAATGAGCCAAAAAGGAAGGTTTTAGAGCCATAATGGCCTTGAAAAGATCCTGAGAAAAGTCCATCCACTCCTTCTCCCTAGAAGGTTAGGGAGAGGGAAAGTGTTTAGCCTTCTATAGTTTTTTCTTAGAGATCACGTCCATATGGGCCAACAGCCGAGACTCCAATCCTTGATGTACCACAAAATCAGTGATGCTGGAATCTCTTTCCATAGTAAAATCTGAGAAATACCTTCCAGGTCCTCCAACATAACGATTTGCTGTTCTCCCTTCTCCACTGCAGTAGCAGTCACTTTGGACTTGAAGTCCTCCAACGCCACACCAGCCTTCAACAGAGGCACTAGAGGGCATCTGAAGAGTCGGACATACCACAGGTTCTGCATCCTCAGTGGGTACATCAGAATTTGACTGGGAACATCAGTGGGTATATCAGAATTCGACTGGGGACACTAAACATCAAGCCTATGCCTCTTGAGCTTTCTCTTTGGAACAGATGGTGCATGAGGTGTGGATTGAACAGTCATCTTACACTATGCCAACTGCTTTAGTCACAAAGTCTCCAGGAACGTATTCAGTTGGGGTGGGAGGCTGGCATAATGGTTAGGGTGTTTACCTTACAATCACAAGGTGCAGGATTTGATTCTCACTTGGGGTAGTTGGCTAGGCTTAAAATGGCACACAAGGGAAGTTAGCCTAGTATGAACCTATGAACCAATGACCCTATGACAAACAGGAATGCAAGGGCTTGGATACAAAGGAATGGTCATGCTCTTTGCCGAAGCACGAAAGGCAAGTCTTTTGTAGGGTATCTGCCTACAGCAAAAATAGACATGGAGCACAAACATCACAATAAATAGCCTCCCTTCATTTATCAGAATTCAGGTGGTTAACTTCATTATAAAAATTCAAAGAGTTAACTTCTCTAACAGACTTCTAAATATTCTCCCTTTTGCTGTAAAAAGATGGACCCAGGCTAAATCCACCAACTATTTAAATTTCCTGGTGCCTTGTAGCACTTTTCAATCATTTTTCTTGGAATTTCTAGCAGAACTGGCAGCTAATCAATATGCATTGCCCTTGTCAACATTAATATGAGTCACTATAAGTATGGTGAAAACTACAATCAATCACACAGGATGATTTTGTAAGTGGCTACACACTAAGTGCCACTGTAAGAATCATTGTCAAAATCCACTCTTCAGAAGGATTCTTCAACTCGTTTAATGTATCCAAAAATTCTACACCTGAAAAGGTTAACCTTTAAGATTTTGAAGTACTATATTTGATGTGTTTGGGCGCACACACTACTCAAGCGGGGAAAAAAAATTTTATATATATATATATATATATATATATATATATATATATATATATATATATAATCTGCATATTCTTTTCTTCAGCCTTCTTTCATTATTTTTTACAAAGCTAAACATTTGAACAATAACTGTGAAGAAACGTGCTCACTGTAAACCTCAAAAATTCAGTTAATGCACTTACATAAACCACACATTATTAAATGTTTGCTGTTTCACTGACCCATATTAAAACCATATCATCAATAACCTGAACAGGTACACATCTAAAATTGTACAGCAAATTGTAATTACTATTCCAAAACACAAGGGCTGACTGAACAAACCAGAGTGCTAACTAATTACAGCTATCCTCACAGGAATACGTTTGGTCAGTTTACTTTATATGTGCCGCTAAGCAAAGAATTTAGAAAGAAAAAAAATATATATACTCATCACCACTAAACTGCTCCAAGGAGCAGCAAAACATATTTAAAAAACTCTCAAATTTTGATGCAATGAGTGTCCACTGCAAACAGCTCCACAGCATACAGTGCAAACCTTTACTGCTGCTACATATCTGTCGAGGTCTACTCAAACAATGCAGGAAAAAAAAAAAAATGGGAGAAATAGCAATGTACTGGGCAACCACTGAGCATGTGCAGTACATACTTTTGATGTCCCAGACAAAAGTCCTTTTATACAACATTGCTTATAAAAAGGTAAAAAACTTTTTTGTATTAAATGTCATTGTACAATGCCAATAACCCACTGCTCAATCTCAAGGTGAATTTTTGGCGTTCAAATTTCAAACACATAATAATGAGGTTAAAATCTGAGACTTGATCACATTTCTCTATATTTTACCCTTCGCCTCTGTCTTTCCCATCATCTCTGGTCACCCTGACACAACAGGCTATAAATAAGAAAGAGATTAAGTACAAACCTTAATTTCAATGTTTCCAACTTTGGCAGTAGAGCGAATGATTGGTCGTCCCACCAGTGCTGGGAATATGTGTTCTGGGAAATTGGAGCCTGCATAGCCACATTTCACAAACTATAAACAGAAAGACAAAAAAAAAAAGCAAATAGTTGCTAACTAGAGATGGACAAAAAATGCACTTCCTTTAATGTTAGTGAAAGCTTGCTTTTCCAAAATATCTGCAATTCTTCCAGTTTATAATTGTTTACATTTTCTTCAGCTCGATAACTCATTCACAGATACAAGAATGACACTGATAGGTTTAACTTGGCAACCAGCAGCAAAAAACTCAACACTGGAGATCAAACCTAGGGTACCTCAGTGATGAGGTATACCTGTAATAATTTTTTTTTTTTACCTTCATCTGGCCAGCTTCATTTGGAAAAAATCTGTAGTGTTTCGCATTTTAAACATTTCCAAACAATACACACACACTGCAACCTCTGCTGAAGAAAGCCCAAAATGAGTTGCCTAAAACCAGTCCATTAATGCAGTGACAAACTGTCTATCTGCACTGGTGATAACCAAGAATCAATTAATGATACAAGAGTCGGCCAGGCAGATGTTGTGGAGGATAACCCCTGCTCACCTCCTCCTAGGGAGAGGGGATCAGTCACAGACAGAGGCTCTAGTGTCATAGTGATGTTCCACAAGCCTGTACCTCCACAGTGCAGACCAGGAACACAAACAATGGTGTGAAGACAAACTAAAATGAGATGGGCTGAATAGGGGAAAGTTACTTAAAAAAAACAAGGGACTCCCTCACTTCAGAGCACAATGAATCATCCTGGGATGTTCCAGCAAGGGGTTCTTCTTGGGCAACACTGACAAAATAAGAAATATTCCTTACCATTTAATGGCAAGCATGATTTAACACCCTCGACCTTCATCCCTAGGGAGGAACTACAGTGAGTTCTGGAGACTGAGCAAATGCTCCCAATATAGCAGAGTATATAAATTTTTTCCTGCCATACTTACTATAGTCCTAGTTTTACATGATTTGGACAAACACACATATTACAACACTTCTCTGAAATAATTTTAATATATATATATATATATATATATATATATATATATATATATATATATATATATATATATATATATTCACACACACGTTACAAGAACATAGAAATAATAATCTAAAACAGTAAATGTAGACCAACAGCCAACTAGCTTTCATGCTACTCTGTTGTCCACTTTTTCTGCTTTGAGACTTGAATCTTGGAGGACTGAACTAGCCAGCTCTGTACTCATTAACAGCCATACTGCATTGCCACTATTTTCGCACAGATGCTAGACAGTCTTCCATTAAATAACACTGAAATTAATGCAAACTCTTACCATACAGCTCATTAGTCCCGTCCATGTGGATCTACATAAAGTATGACATTCCTGCATATAAAGTTGGCACCCATAAAGGGGGGCTGCACCCACCACACCCCCTGTGAATTATTTAAACTCCAAGACTGCACAATCCCCAAGGAATGGCCATATTCCCAACACAGGGGATTGTGTGACCATGCGCAACTGTCGACCATCTGTATGTTATGTCAAAGTGCATCAACAAAAAGTACAGTTGTGTACCTACCATAAATGTAGATGTTTGAGTGTATTCACTGTTGCAGTCATTACACTTGGGTTATCCTGCTGGCAAGCTACCCGCAGTTGGCCCGAGTTCCAAAGTCTTGGTCCGGCATCGATTGATGTCGCCTCTTCCCCGACGTCAGTGTGCCAGGGGTATAAAAAGATGCAACAGACGCCATTTTCTTCAGTTTTTCTTGCCCCAGATGTCAGGTGCCCCCAAATAGGAAGGCTGTAAAAAAGTATGCCAAAAAGCATGCATGTACTAAAATAAAATTTTCTTTATCTACAAGCAAATACACCACAAAGGTTGTATAGAGTTGAGAAGTACAGAAAAGTTCCAGCAATGAAAAGGGGGATGGTGGGTGGGTAACCTGGACTGCAACAGTGAATACACTCGAACATCTACATTTATGGTAGGTACACAAATGTACTATGTTAATCGTGTTTCACTGTTGCAGTCATTACACTTGGGTTGAACCCCAAAGCTGAGGTTGGGTGGCTGGGCCTAAATAGGATTAGGAGAGGCTACCAGGCCCTGCAGGACTGCAGTGGCAAAGCCTGCTCTGGATTTAGAATAGAGAGGTAAGTGGTAGTGCTTTGTGAAGGTGTGCACTGAACTCCAGGTTGCAGCTTCTAAAATGTCTTTGGTTGGTGGTACTCTGAGAAAAACTGCTGAAGTGGCTGCTGCTCTTGTGGAATGTGGCCTAATACCCTGAGGCACTGATTTGCCATGTTGTGCATAGCAGAAGCGAATGCAGTGTCCAATCCATTTTGAAATTGTAGGCTTTCCTTGTGATCCTGCAGCATAAGCTACAAACAGCTGCTCAGTTTTTCTGAAAGCTTTTGTTTTGTCCAAGTAGAATCGTAGCTGCCTGTGTATGTCCAGTGTGTGCAGAACTCTCTCCCCTTTATTCTGGGGAGTTGGATAGAAAGTTGGCAAATGAACAGTTTGGTTAAGAGCCACACTGGAAACCACCTTTGGCATAAACGTTGGGTTTGTCCTTAAGAAAGACCCTGTCCTGATGAAAAACGATGAAAGGTTCCACTGCCATTAATGCCTGTAACTCTGAGACTCTTCATGCTGAAGTTATTACTAGGAGCAGAGCAGTTTTCCATGATAAAAATTTTATATCGGCTGTGTTGGCTGGCTCAAAAGGAGGCAGCATGAGTTTTTCTAAGATAAAATTGAGGTCCCAAGTAGGTATTGGTGCTCTCCTTGGGGGTCTTATGTTTCTTGTCCCTCTGAGGTACTGAATTAGTAGTGGATGTGAAAAAATAGGAGGTTCCGTATTGTAATGAGCTGAAATGGCAGAGGCATGGATCTTAATAGATGAAAAGGAAAGGCCTTTGTCCAGCATCTCAGTTGGGTATTGTAAAATATGAGGTATATTTGGAACAAGTGGTTCGAGTCCTTGGGCCTGGTTCCAAGCACAGAATCTCTTCCTTTTTTCTGCATAGGATTTCCTAGTGCTGGGCTTCCTGGCTTCTAAAAAGACATCCATAACAGCTTTAGAGAGAGGTGTAGTTTGAGTGACTATATTATCTGCCATGCAGCCAGATTTAAGGTTCTGAGTTGACTGTGCAATATCTGGTTGTTTTGTTGAGTCTGGAGATGAGGAATTTGAGGTTAAGGCCAGGCTGGGCCTTGAGACAAGGTCTTTAGGACTGGGTACCAGTGCTTACATGGCCAGTCTGGGGCAATCAGGATCATTTTTGGCTTCTCTTGTCTGACTTTTAGGAGTACCTTGGGAAGAAGAGGCAGTGGAGGGAAGGCATAAATGGCCAGGGTTTCCCAGCTGAACGAAAGAGCATCCACTTTCAATGCTTGTGAGTAATAAGTCCTTGTGCAGAATTTTTGTAGTTGGCAGTTGTGTGGGGAGGCGAAAAGATCTATGTCTGGGCGTCCCCATTTCCTTGTTATCATGCTGAAGACCTGTGGATTTAGTTTTCATTCGTGTGGCTCCATGAGATTTCTGCTTAGTTCGTCTGCCAGTGTATTTTTCTTTCCTGGCAGGAATTGTGCCTGCAGATGTACTTGATAGGTCAGTGCCGTGTTCCACAAAGTCATGGCTTGCCTGCAGAGGGGGTAGGAATGCGTGCCCCCTTGTTTATGTACCACATAACTGTGGTGTTGTCCGTCTTTAGCAATAGTTGTCCTGGATGTAGTACATTCTTGAAGGCTGTCAAGGCATTCTGTACAGCTAGCATCTCTTTTTGATTGATGTGAAGATGCATTTGTTCTTTGGGCCACGTGCCCTGAACACATTTTCCGTCCATGTGCGCCCCCCAGGCATAATCCAATGCATCCGTTGTTACTGTCTGCCTGGCTGTGGGCAAGGTGAATGGCTGTCCCTTGTTGAGGTGACAGGCCCGGGACTACCATAGAAACTCCTGTTGTAGACAGGGAATTACAGTTATTACTGTTTCCAGGCTGTGGCAATGTTGAGTCCAAACACTTTTTAGATACCATTGTAGTTTCCTCATATGCAGTCTTGCATATGAAATTAGTAGAATGCAGGATGCCATGAAACCCAGGGCCTGCAGAATTTTTCTTGCAGGGAGCTGGGTCTTTGTTGCCATCATTTGAAAGTAATGAGTCAGTTGCCTTTGTTTGTCTGGCGGGAGATAAGCCATCTGGGCAGTTGTATTTAAACTTGCACCCAGGAATATTATCTCTTGACAGGGCACTAGTTTTTATTTCTTTTCGTTTACAGTGTACCCTAGGCAAATTAGTAATGTTTTTACAAACACCAGATGTCCTAGTAGAATGTCTTTGCTCTCTGCTTGAAAAAGGCAGTCGCCCAAGTAGGGATATATTTGAATTCCTCTGTCTGCAAAATGCAATTACTGGTGCCAGGCACATTGGCTTATCTACTGCACCCAGGGTCTTCACAAAGGGCAGTGCAGAGAATAGGTAATGCATTGAGCCAGCTATGAATCTGAGGTATCTTCTACAAGATTGTCTGATTGGGACATGCAGGTATGCTTCCTTGAGGTCCAAAGTTACTAGCCAAGCCTTCTTGCCCAGCATGGGTAGAAGTTGCTGTAGTGTTAACATTTTGAATTTTGGAACATCCAGGAAAGTATTTAGGATTGACAAGTCCAGTATTGGTCTCCAGGCTTTGTCCTTTCTGGGTAAAAATCCTTGTCCCTGTTCTTGCTGTGGTACTCTTTGAATAGCTCCCATGTCCATGAGAGCAGCAATTTCCTTTTGTGCCTCTGCCCATTGGTTTTGAGGCAGGTTCGGCATACCATTTGATTTTGGAAGGGTGTGAAAGTGGAACCTGTAACCTTGAGTAACTATATTCAGTACCCATTTGTCCTGGGTAATTATATGCTAATTTTGTGAAAAAAGTGCTAGCTTCCCCCTAGGGGTGCTGCCAAAAGGTAAGTGCTTGGCCTTTATAGAGGGAAGTCATTGGGACTGTTTCCTGTAAGGTTGTGATTTGTCTTCTCCTCCTTTGGGGGTAGAAGCACCCCAGTGTTTAGGTCTGTAGGATCCTTGGGGCTGAGATCTGCCTCTTGGGCGTCTGTATCTGCCACTTTGTGGCCTGTCTGAGACCTGAAAGGACCAATTTTTTGAAGGCCAGTTTCTACTAAACCTAGGTGGTTGAACCTGTAAGAAATCCTTTACTGTCTGCATAGATTTTGCTTTATCCTCCATTTTCTTTAACACCTCGTCTGCCTTAACACCAAACAAAGTATCATGCTGTAGTGGAGCATCCAATAATTTTACTTTAACATGTTCAGGTAAACTTTGTTCTTTCAACCAGGCATGCCTTCGAATGACAGAGCCTGTAACTGCGGCTCTGCAAGAAAAGTATAGTTTTGTACCTACCATAAATGTAGATGTTCGAGGATCCACATTGCTGCAGTCATAACCTGTGGGTAGTCCGCTGTCCTCGGTCGGCCCAAATACCAAAGAGTTAGGCTGGCGTCGGTCATGGGCGCCCGGAGCTGACGTCAGTACGCAGTAGTACTTAAGCGCATGACCGACGCCATATCCTCAGTCTTTCTTGCCCCAGATGTCAGAAGGCCTTAAAAGGAAAAGGCCAGAGCCACAAAGGGAGAAAATAATAATTATCCCCAAATAACAATAACAACAAACAATAACCACACCCCCAAACCCAAGAGGGGAAGGAGGGAGGGAAAATAGGACTGCAGCAATGTGGATCCTCGAACATCTACATTTATGGTAGGTACAAAACTGTATTATGTTCTTCGTCTCACATTGCTGCAGTCATAACCTGTGGGTAGAATCCCAAAGCAAAGGAAAAGGGAGGCTGGCAAACTAAAAAGCATTAGGGGCTGCTAACATGCCCTGTAAGACTGCAGTGGCAAACCCAGCCCTGGACTTGGAGAAAAGAGGGAGATGGTAATGTTTAGTAAAAGTATGAACTGAACTCCAAGTAGCTGCTTCCAAAATATCCTTAGTAGCTACACCCCTCAAAAAAGCAGTAGAAGTGGCAGTAGCCCTAGTGGAATGAGGTCTAATCCCAGCAGGAACATCCTTCCCATGATGTGAATAACAAAAAGCAGTACAATTACCAATCCACTTTGAAATAGTCTGCTTAGAAACAGCTTTCCCTTGTGTACCCAAAGCAAAAGAAACAAATAACTGTTGAGTCTGTCTGAACTCCTTAGTTCTGCTCAAATAATAACGTAACTGCCTGTGTATATCCAAAGAATGCAAGATTTTTTCCCCTTTATTTTGGAGATCAGCATAAAAGGTAGGCAAATGGATAGACTGGTTCAAGGCCACATTAGAAATCACTTTTGGCATGAAAGTAGGGTTAGTACGCAAAGAAACTCTATCCTTATGGAATATTAGAAAAGGTTCAACTGCCATGAGAGCCTGCAATTCAGATACCCTTCTAGCAGAAGTAATGGCCAACAAAAAAGGCAGTCTTCCAGGATAAGTCAGATGTAGCTGCAGGTTCAAAAGGAGGCAAAGTAAGCTTCTCCAACACAAAATTGAGATCCCAGGAAGGAGTAGGAGCTCTACGTGGGGGTCTTATATTTTTTGCCCCTCTAAGAAATTGCTTAAACAAAGGGTGAGAAAATAAAGGAGGGTCACAATCATAGTGAGCAGAAATGGCTGCAGCATGAACTTTCACAGAAGAAAATGACAAACCCTTGTCTAGTAACTCAGTAAGGTACTGTAGTGTAAAACTCAAATTAGGTACAGAGACATCAAAGCCCTTTGTTGTGCTCCAAAGAAAAAATCTCTTCCATTTATCAGCATAAACTTTTCTAGTGCTTGGCCGCCTAGCTTCCAAGATGACATCTAAAACCTGCTGAGGAAGCTGAGAACCCACAGGCTCTAAAACAGAATACGCCAGGCCGTTAGATGCAGGGACTGCACCCTGACATTGAGCAAATGACTGCTTGACTGGGACAACAAGTGAGGAAGCTGTGGCAAAGGCCAAGGAGGCTCCTGAATCAAACTCCTCAGCAGAGGATACCAGTGCTGTCGTGGCCAATCTGGAGCTATTAAAATCATGCAAGGCCTGTCCCTCCTGACCTTCAAGAGGACCTTGGTAATGAGAGGTAGAGGAGGAAAAGCATAGACGTGAAGGTTGTTCCAACTGAAAGATAGAGCATCCACTTTCCAAGCTTTTGGGTGAAACATTTTTGTGCAAAATTTTGGTAGTTGGAAATTTAGAGGAGAAGCGAACAGATCTATGTCTGGAGTTCCCCAAGCCACTGTCAACTGATGAAATACCTGAGGATCCAATTTCCACTCGTGGGGATCAACAATTTGTCTGCTCAATACATCTGCTAGGGAGTTCTGTGCTCCTGGCGGAAACCGTGCTTGAAGAGTGATGTGCAAACCCAGAGCAGTCTCCCACAATATCATAGCTTGTCTGCAAAGAGGGTAAGAATGGGTCCCCCCCTGCTTGTTGATGTACCACATGACTGTAGTGTTGTCGGTTTGTATCAACACCTGTCCTGGTTGAAGTAGGCCCTTGAAAGCCATCAGGGCAAACTGGACTGCTAACATCTCCTTCATGTTGATATGCAAATGCTGTAGTTTGGGAGGCCACGTGTCTTGAATCCATTTCCCATTGAAGTGTGCTCCCCAAGCCAGGTCTGAGGCATCCGTCGTTAAGATCCGACTCGCCTCTGGTCGGGTCACAGAGAGTCCCTTGTTTAGGTGACATTCCTGTGCCCACCACAAGAATTCCTTCTGGATGCAAGGTATCATCGGAATGACAGTGTCCAAATCGTGGCAGTGTTGAGTCCATACACTTTTGAGATACCATTGTAGCTTCCGCATATGCAGTTTGGCATTGGGAAGTACCAGAATGCAAGATGCCATGAACCCCAAGGCTTGAAGGACTGTCCTTGCAGTCAGCCTGGACAGTACTGATAATTGCTGGAAGTATAGATGAAGAGTTCTTTGTTTGTCCGGGGTCAGAAAAGCCATCTGAGAGGCTGTATTCAGTCTCACACCCAGAAAGCACATGTCCTGAGAGGGTACTAGACTGTGGACTTTGTTTCGTTCACAGAATACCCTAGGCACCTTAAAACTGCCATTACATACTGTAGCTGTTGAAGTAACTTGTCTTTGTGCTGAGCAAGAATCAGGCAATCGTCCAGATAAGGATAAATTTGTATTCCCCTCAGTCTTAAGAAAGCTATTACAGGAGCCAGAACCTTTGTGAACACCCTGGGCGCAGTAGATAAACCAAAGGGCAATGCAGAGAACTGATAATGAGAAGTGCCAGCTCGAAAACGCAGGAATCTCCTGCAGCTGGGCCTGATAGGAATGTGAAGATAGGCCTCTTTGAGATCCAGAGTTACCATCCAGTGATCTTTGCCTAGCAGAGGCAGAAGTTGCTGTAATGTTAACATCTTGAACTTTGGAATGTCTAGGTACGTATTGAGAATGGACAAATCCAGAATTGGCCTCCAAGTGTTTCCTTTCTTTGGCACTAGGAAAAGACGAGAATAAAACCCTAGGCCTTCTTCTGACGGAGGTACCACCTGGATAGCTCCCATCTGTAAAAACAAAGAAATTTGTTCCTGAGCCTCCAGCCTTTGCTGAGGAGGTACATCTGGCATGCCTTTGAAAGGGGGAAAAGTGTGAAAATAAAACTTGTAGCCTTGAATTATTATGTCCAACACCCATTTGTCCTGGGTGACCAAATGCCAATTTTGCTTGAAAAAAGTGCCAACTTTCCTCCTAGAGGAGCTGCCAGAAAGGAAGGATCCGGCAGCTGGAGATACAGTTCATTGGGTCTGTTTACGAAAAGGCTGACCCCTGCCCTCACCAGAAGATTGTGCAGGAGAACTCCAAGTCCTAGGTCTGAAAGAACCCTGAGCGTGAGCCCTGCCCCTACCACGTCTAGACCTGCCCTTAGACTGAAAATCTGAAGAAGGGTAAGACCATCCTCTTGCAGGCTAATTCCTGCTAAACTTAGGGGGCTGCACTTGCAAAAATTCCTTAACTGTCTGCATAGACTTAGCTTTGTCTTCCATCTTTTTCAAAATTGACTCCACAGGGGAACCAAAAAGAACTTCAGATTGAAGGGGAGCATCCAAAATCCGAGCCTTAACATGCTCTGACAAATTTTGATCCTTAAGCCAGGCATGTCTACGAATAACTGAACCAGTAGCAGCTACCCTGGAAGAAGCCTGAAGGGCATCAAAGCCACACTGCAAGGCATGTTTACCAACTTGATCTGAAGCATGAACCAAGTCCTGCAATTCCTTACACTCTATACCCTCAGATAAAGCATCTACTTTAGATTTTAATTGACCTAACAGAAAGTTCTGATACTTCAGCATGTGGAATTGGCAATTTAAAGCCCTCATAGCTAACGTAGAAGAGGTGTACACTTTTTTACCCCACCTATCCAACGCTCTAGAATCTTTATCCAAAGTAACTGGATTCTTAACCACAGAAGCCCTGACACCCTTAGGCCCTTGAATAATAGTTTCTGGGTCAGCTCTAGGGCTCTTATACAAATATTTATGTGCCTCTGGAACTCTGTAATACCTGTCTGGCTTGACAGGGGCAGGGGGTAAAGAATCAGGATTAAGGGAAGCTTCAGAAAAAACATCCTGAACAACATCTAAAACAGGGGGAATAGCCAAAGGTCTATGTTGTGGCAAAAAAAATTCCTAAGCCTCTTACGAGAATCTGAAAAATCCTGACCTTCCCACTTGAAATGCTCCCTCATGGAATGCAAGGTTTCAGAAAAGGAAAAATCCTCTGGAGGTGAAGCAGAAGGACAGGAATCCTCTGCATCCGAATCAGAATAGGGAGGAAAATCCTGAATATCCTCAGCTGAGGACTCAAGAGTAATCAGAGGAATGTTCCATTCCCTCTAAATCTGTCTCCACCCTAGGCCTCTTCTCTGGAGGGGGCATAGAACCCCTGATCAAGGTAATCAAATCCTCTGCCATTTTCAACATATGCTTTTTGGGAACAGAGACCGAAGAACCAGGGCTGTGGCCTGTACCAGAAATACCAGGTCTAGTCTTAGCAGGGCCTTTAGTGACTGAAGTAGAAGGCCTAATGACCCTTTGTAAGGAAGGAACCACAGTAACTTGAGAAGCACCCTCGGCCTGACCTAACTCCTGAGAGGCCAACTTCTGCAAAAGTAAAGGTTCCCCCTGGGATTCAGCCGAGACTTCGGCTGGATCCACAGATTCAACCGTAGATTCCATAGAACCGGCATCCGCAACGGACGACTCCTCCGGTTTAGACCTTAAGGATTTATCTATACGCTTTTTTGCGGTAGCGGGCGTCGGAGGATCAGACGGCATGTTGTAGTTACACCGCTTACCGAAAACAAGCCTAGCACAGTCTAATCTGCGTTTAATGGTGCGCTTATTAAATCTAGCGCAAAAGCGACACCCGACTATGTCGTGTTCAGGCCCTAAGCAAGGAATACAGAGAGAATAATAGTCCCTATGAGGTATCTGTTTCCCACAAGAAATACAATTATTAACTTTTTCTGACATCCGGATTAACTGAGGCAAGAAAAGACAAAAATTTTCCCCAACGGGGTACTTAGCCCAACTGGTCTTCGGTCTGAAACTCGAAAACTGAAAATTTCAGAACACCGAACGGCACTTGCAAACGCTGCTTCTGCTTCGGACCACACGGCAAGAAAGACTGAGGATATGGCGTCGGTCATGCGCTTAAGTACTACTGCGTACTGGCGTCAGCTCCGGGCGCCCATGACCGACGCCAGCCTAACTCTTTGGTATTCGGGCCGACCGAGGACAGCGGACTACCCACA